>NW_028283132.1:215000-235000 GCF_059441175.1 Urocampus carinirostris
CTATAAGTCCCCAAACACCGGCCCGGTTTTACGACCACTAGTCCCCCAACACTAGCCCGGGATTCAGCCACTAGTGGCGGGCACAATTCCCCAAACACCGGTCCGATAATACGCGCGCATATCCCCAAACACCGGTCCGATAATACGCGCGCATATCCCCAAACACCGGCCCGATAAAACGCGCACAATTCCCCAAACACCGGCCCGGATTTCAGCCACTAGTGGCGGGCACAAGTCCCCAAACACTAGCCAAGTTCTCAGCCACTAGTGGCGGGCACAATTCCCCAAACACCGGTCCGATAATACGCGCGCATATCCCCAAACACCGGCCCGATAATACGCGCGCAATTCCCCAAACACCGGCCCGGATTTCAGCCACTAGTGGCGGGCACAAGTCCCCAAACACTAGCCAAGTTCTCAGCCACTAGTGGCGGGCACAATTCCCCAAACACCGGTCCGATAATACGCGCGCATATCCCCAAACACCGGCCCGATAATACGCGCACAATTCCCCAAACACCGGCGCAGATTTCAGCCACTATTGGCGGGCACAAGTCCCCCAACACTAGCCCGGGATTCAGCCACTAGTGGCGGGCACAAGTCCCCAAACACCGGTCCGATAATACGCGCGCATATCCCCAAACACCGGCCCGATAATACGCGCGCATATCCCCAAACACCGGCCCGATAATACGCGCACAATTCCCCAAACACCGGCCCGGATTTCAGCCACTAGTGGCGGGCACAAGTCCCCAAACACTAGCCAAGTTCTCAGCCACTAGTGGCGGGCACAATTCCCCAAACACCGGTCCGATAATACGCGCGCATATCCCCAAACACCGGCCCGATAATACGCGCACAATTCCCCAAACACCGGCGCGGATTTCAGCCACTAGTGGCGGGCACAAGTCCCCAAACACTAGCCAAGTTCTCAGCCACTAGTGGCGGGCACGATTCCCCAAACACCGGTCCGATAATACGCGCGCATATCCCCAAACACCGGCCCGATAATACGCGCACAATTCCCCAAACACCGGCGCGGATTTCAGCCACTATTGGCGGGCACAAGTCCCCCAACACTAGCCCGGGATTCAGCCACTAGTGGCGGGCACGATTCCCCAAACACCGGTCCGATAATACGCGCGCATATCCCCAAACACCGGCCCGATAATACGCGCACAATTCCCCAAACACCGGCCCGGATTTCAGCCACTAGTGGCGGGCACAAGTCCCCAAACACTAGCCAAGTTCTCAGCCACTAGTGGCGGGCACAATTCCCCAAACACCGGTCCGATAATACGCGCGCATATCCCCAAACACCGGCCCGATAATACGCGCACAATTCCCCAAACACCGGCGCGGATTTCAGCCACTATTGGCGGGCACAAGTCCCCCAACACTAGCCCGGGATTCAGCCACTATTGGCGGGCACAAGTCCCCCAACACTAGCCCGGGATTCAGCCACTAGTGGCGGGCACGATTCCCCAAACACCGGTCCGATAATACGCGCGCATATCCCCAAACACCGGCCCGATAAAACGCGCACAATTCCCCAAACACCGGCCCGGATTTCAGCCACTAGTGGCGGGCACAAGTCCCCAAACACTAGCCAAGTTCTCAGCCACTAGTGGCGGGCACAATTCCCCAAACACCGGTCCGATAATACGCGCGCATATCCCCAAACACCGGCCCGATAATACGCGCACAATTCCCCAAACACCGGCGCGGATTTCAGCCACTAGTGGCGGGCACAAGTCCCCAAACACTAGCCAAGTTCTCAGCCACTAGTGGCGGGCACGATTCCCCAAACACCGGTCCGATAATACGCGCGCATATCCCCAAACACCGGCCCGATAATACGCGCACAATTCCCCAAACACCGGCGCGGATTTCAGCCACTATTGGCGGGCACAAGTCCCTCAACACTAGCCCGGATTTCAGCCACTATTGGAGGGCACAAGTCCCCCAACACTAGCCCAGTTCTCAGCCACTAGTGGCGGGCACAATTCCCCAAACACCGGTCCGATAATACGCGCGCATATCCCCAAACACCGGCCCGATAATACGCGCACAATTCCCCAAACACCGGCGCGGATTTCAGCCACTATTGGCGGGCACAAGTCCCCCAACACTAGCCCGGGATTCAGCCACTAGTGGCGGGCACGATTCCCCAAACACCGGTCCGATAATACGCGCGCATATCCCCAAACACCGGCCCGATAATACGCGCACAATTCCCCAAACACCGGCGCGGATTTCAGCCACTATTGGCGGGCACAAGTCCCCCAACACTAGCCCGGGATTCAGCCACTAGTGGCGGGCACGATTCCCCAAACACCGGTCCGATAATACGCGCGCATATCCCCAAACACCGGCCCGATAATACGCGCGCATATCCCCAAACACCGGCCCGATAATACGCGCACAATTCCCCAAACACCGGCGCGGATTTCAGCCACTATTGGCGGGCACAAGTCCCCCAACACTAGCCCGGGATTCAGCCACTAGTGGCGGGCACGATTCCCCAAACACCGGTCCGATAATACGCGCGCATATCCCCAAACACCGGCCCGATAATACGCGCACAATTCCCCAAACACCGGCGCGGATTTCAGCCACTATTGGCGGGCACAAGTCCCCCAACACTAGCCCGGGATTCAGCCACTAGTGGCGGGCACGATTCCCCAAACACCGGCCCGATAATACGCGCACAATTCCCCAAACACCGGCGCGGATTTCAGCCACTAGTGGCGGGCACAAGTCCCCCAACACTAGCCAAGTTCTCAGCCACTATTGGCGGGCACAAGTCCCCCAACACTAGCCCGGGATTCAGCCACTAGTGGCGGGCACGATTCCCCAAACACCGGTCCGATAATACGCGCGCATATCCCCAAACACCGGCCCGATAATACGCGCACAATTCCCCAAACACCGGCCCGGATTTCAGCCACTAGTGGCGGGCACAAGTCCCCAAACACTAGCCAAGTTCTCAGCCACTAGTGGCGGGCACAATTCCCCAAACACCGGTCCGATAATACGCGCGCATATCCCCAAACACCGGCCCGATAATACGCGCACAATTCCCCAAACACCGGCGCGGATTTCAGCCACTATTGGCGGGCACAAGTCCCCCAACACTAGCCCGGGATTCAGCCACTAGTGGCGGGCACGATTCCCCAAACACCGGTCCGATAATACGCGCGCATATCCCCAAACACCGGCCCGATAATACGCGCACAATTCCCCAAACACCGGCGCGGATTTCAGCCACTATTGGCGGGCACAAGTCCCCCAACACTAGCCCGGGATTCAGCCACTAGTGGCGGGCACGATTCCCCAAACACCGGTCCGATAATACGCGCGCATATCCCCAAACACCGGCCCGATAATACGCGCGCATATCCCCAAACACCGGCCCGATAATACGCGCACAATTCCCCAAACACCGGCCCGGATTTCAGCCACTAGTGGCGGGCACAAGTCCCCCAACACTAGCCCAGTTCTCAGCCACTAGTGGCGGGCACAATTCCCCAAACACCGGTCCGATAATACGCGCGCATATCCCCAAACACCGGCCCGATAATACGCGCACAATTCCCCAAACACCGGCGCGGATTTCAGCCACTATTGGCGGGCACAAGTCCCCCAACACTAGCCCGGGATTCAGCCACTAGTGGCGGGCACGATTCCCCAAACACCGGTCCGATAATACGCGCGCATATCCCCAAACACCGGCCCGATAATACGCGCACAATTCCCCAAACACCGGCGCGGATTTCAGCCACTAGTGGCGGGCACAAGTCCCCCAACACTAGCCCGGGATTCAGCCACTAGTGGCGGGCACAATTCCCCAAACACCGGTCCGATAATACGCGCTCATATCCCCAAACACCGGCCCGATAATACGCGCACAATTCCCCAAACACCGGCGCGGATTTCAGCCACTATTGGCGGGCACAAGTCCCCCAACACTAGCCCGGGATTCAGCCACTAGTGGCGGGCACGATTCCCCAAACACCGGTCCGATAATACGCGCGCATATCCCCAAACACCGGCCCGATAATACGCGCACAATTCCCCAAACACCGGCGCGGATTTCAGCCACTATTGGCGGGCACAAGTCCCCCAACACTAGCCCGGGATTCAGCCACTAGTGGCGGGCACGATTCCCCAAACACCGGTCCGATAATACGCGCGCATATCCCCAAACACCGGCCCGATAATACGCGCGCATATCCCCAAACACCGGCCCGATAATACGCGCACAATTCCCCAAACACCGGCCCGGATTTCAGCCACTAGTGGCGGGCACAAGTCCCCCAACACTAGCCCAGTTCTCAGCCACTAGTGGCGGGCACAATTCCCCAAACACCGGTCCGATAATACGCGCGCATATCCCCAAACACCGGCCCGATAATACGCGCACAATTCCCCAAACACCGGCGCGGATTTCAGCCACTATTGGCGGGCACAAGTCCCCCAACACTAGCCCGGGATTCAGCCACTAGTGGCGGGCACGATTCCCCAAACACCGGTCCGATAATACGCGCGCATATCCCCAAACACCGGCCCGATAATACGCGCACAATTCCCCAAACACCGGCGCGGATTTCAGCCACTATTGGCGGGCACAAGTCCCCCAACACTAGCCCGGGATTCAGCCACTAGTGGCGGGCACGATTCCCCAAACACCGGCCCGATAATACGCGCACAATTCCCCAAACACCGGCGCGGATTTCAGCCACTAGTGGCGGGCACAAGTCCCCCAACACTAGCCAAGTTCTCAGCCACTATTGGCGGGCACAAGTCCCCCAACACTAGCCCGGGATTCAGCCACTAGTGGCGGGCACGATTCCCCAAACACCGGTCCGATAATACGCGCGCATATCCCCAAACACCGGCCCGATAATACGCGCACAATTCCCCAAACACCGGCCCGGATTTCAGCCACTAGTGGCGGGCACAAGTCCCCAAACACTAGCCAAGTTCTCAGCCACTAGTGGCGGGCACAAATCCCCAAACACCGGTCCGATAATACGCGCGCATATCCCCAAACACCGGCCCGATAATACGCGCACAATTCCCCAAACACCGGCGCGGATTTCAGCCACTATTGGCGGGCACAAGTCCCCCAACACTAGCCCGGGATTCAGCCACTAGTGGCGGGCACGATTCCCCAAACACCGGTCCGATAATACGCGCGCATATCCCCAAACACCGGCCCGATAATACGCGCACAATTCCCCAAACACCGGCCCGGATTTCAGCCACTAGTGGCGGGCACAAGTCCCCAAACACTAGCCAAGTTCTCAACCTTCAGCTGAGTATATGGCCTCCGAAAGGCCCATACATTCAGACGGGTCCATGTATTTTCAGCGACAGCCGCAGTACCGCCAAAATCCATGCAGCGGCGCTGGATTTATGGCCTCCGAAAGGCCCATTCATTCAGACGGGTCCATGTATTTTCAGCGACAGCCGCAGTACCGCCAAAATCCATGCAGAGGCGCTGAGTTTATGGCCTCCGAAAGGCCCATTCATTCAGACGGGTCCATGTATTTTCAGCGACAGCAGCAGTACCGCCAAAATCCATGCAGCGGCGCTGTATTTATGGCCTCCGAAAGGCCCATTCATTACCAACGGGGCTGCAGTAGCATCCCGCGGCCACGCAGGGGCAGATATTGTGAGGGAATTACATGGTAGTGGACGGAGCGCCCATGCATTTCCAATGGGAGTGCAGTACCTCAAAAATCCGCTCCAAGCCACCGAACTTGAGGGCCCGACGTTCCCTCAACACTAGCCCAGTGCAATCGACATTTCGTTCTGTGTACATTGTTACACAGAATGACAATACAAGGGAATTATTATTATTATTATTATTATTATGTATTCAGCCACTAGTGGCGGGCACAATACCCCAAACACTGGCCCGGCGCTGGCTGAGTTTATGGCCTCCGAAAGGCCCATACATTCAGACGGGTCCATGTATTTTCAGTTTTCCGTAGCAGGTGTGATTGTTTGTTTAATTAGGTAGTTTGTGTTGGTGACGGTGTTCCTAACTGTGGTGGCTTGTTTGTAGAATGTGGGGCCCTGCGTTTGTGTTATGTTGATTTCTGGTAATTTACTTTTTACTAAGTAGTCTTTCAGGTTTTTGTTTCTTTTAAAGGCTGAGATGATTTTGTAATCTTGGATTATGCTTGTGTTCTGTAGTGTCTGATTTATATTTTGTCCATTCATTCAGACGGGTCCATGTATTTTCAGCGACAGCCGCAGTACCGCCAAAATCCATGCAGCGGCGCTGGATTTATGGCCTCCGAAAGGCCCATTCATTCAGACGGGTCCATGTATTTTCAGCGACAGCCGCAGTACCGCCAAAATCCATGCAGAGGCGCTGAGTTTATGGCCTCCGAAAGGCCCATTCATTCAGACGGGTCCATGTATTTTCAGCGACAGCAGCAGTACCGCCAAAATCCATGCAGCGGCGCTGTATTTATGGCCTCCGAAAGGCCCATTCATTACCAACGGGGCTGCAGTAGCATCCCGCGGCCACGCAGGGGCAGATATTGTGAGGGAATTACATGGTAGTGGACGGAGCGCCCATGCATTTCCAATGGGAGTGCAGTACCTCAAAAATCCGCTCCAAGCCACCGAACTTGAGGGCCCGACGTTCCCTCAACACTAGCCCAGTGCAATCGACATTTCGTTCTGTGTACATTGTTACACAGAATGACAATACAAGGGAATTATTATTATTATTATTATTATTATGTATTCAGCCACTAGTGGCGGGCACAATACCCCAAACACTGGCCCGGCGCTGGCTGAGTTTATGGCCTCCGAAAGGCCCATACATTCAGACGGGTCCATGTATTTTCAGTTTTCCGTAGCAGGTGTGATTGTTTGTTTAATTAGGTAGTTTGTGTTGGTGACGGTGTTCCTAACTGTGGTGGCTTGTTTGTAGAATGTGGGGCCCTGCGTTTGTGTTATGTTGATTTCTGGTAATTTACTTTTTACTAAGTAGTCTTTCAGGTTTTTGTTTCTTTTAAAGGCTGAGATGATTTTGTAATCTTGGATTATGCTTGTGTTCTGTAGTGTCTGATTTATATTTTGTCCATTCATTCAGACGGGTCCATGTATTTTCAGCGACAGCCGCAGTACCGCCAAAATCCATGCAGCGGCGCTGGATTTATGGCCTCCGAAAGGCCCATTCATTCAGACGGGTCCATGTATTTTCAGCGACAGCCGCAGTACCGCCAAAATCCATGCAGAGGCGCTGAGTTTATGGCCTCCGAAAGGCCCATTCATTCAGACGGGTCCATGTATTTTCAGCGACAGCAGCAGTACCGCCAAAATCCATGCAGCGGCGCTGTATTTATGGCCTCCGAAAGGCCCATTCATTACCAACGGGGCTGCAGTAGCATCCCGCGGCCACGCAGGGGCAGATATTGTGAGGGAATTACATGGTAGTGGACGGAGCGCCCATGCATTTCCAATGGGAGTGCAGTACCTCAAAAATCCGCTCCAAGCCACCGAACTTGAGGGCCCGACGTTCCCTCAACACTAGCCCAGTGCAATCGACATTTCGTTCTGTGTACATTGTTACACAGAATGACAATACAAGGGAATTATTATTATTATTATTATTATTATGTATTCAGCCACTAGTGGCGGGCACAATACCCCAAACACTGGCCCGGCGCTGGCTGAGTTTATGGCCTCCGAAAGGCCCATACATTCAGACGGGTCCATGTATTTTCAGTTTTCCGTAGCAGGTGTGATTGTTTGTTTAATTAGGTAGTTTGTGTTGGTGACGGTGTTCCTAACTGTGGTGGCTTGTTTGTAGAATGTGGGGCCCTGCGTTTGTGTTATGTTGATTTCTGGTAATTTACTTTTTACTAAGTAGTCTTTCAGGTTTTTGTTTCTTTTAAAGGCTGAGATGATTTTGTAATCTTGGATTATGCTTGTGTTCTGTAGTGTCTGATTTATATTTTGTCCATTCATTCAGACGGGTCCATGTATTTTCAGCGACAGCCGCAGTACCGCCAAAATCCATGCAGCGGCGCTGGATTTATGGCCTCCGAAAGGCCCATTCATTCAGACGGGTCCATGTATTTTCAGCGACAGCCGCAGTACCGCCAAAATCCATGCAGAGGCGCTGAGTTTATGGCCTCCGAAAGGCCCATTCATTCAGACGGGTCCATGTATTTTCAGCGACAGCAGCAGTACCGCCAAAATCCATGCAGCGGCGCTGTATTTATGGCCTCCGAAAGGCCCATTCATTACCAACGGGGCTGCAGTAGCATCCCGCGGCCACGCAGGGGCAGATATTGTGAGGGAATTACATGGTAGTGGACGGAGCGCCCATGCATTTCCAATGGGAGTGCAGTACCTCAAAAATCCGCTCCAAGCCACCGAACTTGAGGGCCCGACGTTCCCTCAACACTAGCCCAGTGCAATCGACATTTCGTTCTGTGTACATTGTTACACAGAATGACAATACAAGGGAATTATTATTATTATTATTATTATTATTATGTATTCAGCCACTAGTGGCGGGCACAATACCCCAAACACTGGCCCGGCGCTGGCTGAGTTTATGGCCTCCGAAAGGCCCATACATTCAGACGGGTCCATGTATTTTCAGTTTTCCGTAGCAGGTGTGATTGTTTGTTTAATTAGGTAGTTTGTGTTGGTGACGGTGTTCCTAACTGTGGTGGCTTGTTTGTAGAATGTGGGGCCCTGCGTTTGTGTTATGTTGATTTCTGGTAATTTACTTTTTACTAAGTAGTCTTTCAGGTTTTTGTTTCTTTTAAAGGCTGAGATGATTTTGTAATCTTGGATTATGCTTGTGTTCTGTAGTGTCTGATTTATATTTTGTCCATTCATTCAGACGGGTCCATGTATTTTCAGCGACAGCCGCAGTACCGCCAAAATCCATGCAGCGGCGCTGAGTTTATGGCCTCCGAAAGGCCCATTCATTCAGACGGGTCCATGTATTTTCAGCGACAGCCGCAGTACCGCCAAAATCCATGCAGCGGCGCTGGGTTTATGGAATCCGAAAGGCCCATTCATTCAGACGGGTCCATGTATTTTCAACGACAGCCGCAGTACCGCCAAAATCCATGCAGCGGCGCTGGATTTATGGCCTCCGAAAGGCCCATTCATTCAGACGGGTCCATGTATTTTCAGCGACAGCCGCAGTACCGCCAAAATCCATGCAGAGGCGCTGAGTTTATGGCCTCCGAAAGGCCCATTCATTCAGACGGGTCCATGTATTTTCAGCGACAGCAGCAGTACCGCCAAAATCCATGCAGCGGCGCTGTATTTATGGCCTCCGAAAGGCCCATTCATTACCAACGGGGCTGCAGTAGCATCCCGCGGCCACGCAGGGGCAGATATTGTGAGGGAATTACATGGTAGTGGACGGAGCGCCCATGCATTTCCAATGGGAGTGCAGTACCTCAAAAATCCGCTCCAAGCCACCGAACTTGAGGGCCCGACGTTCCCTCAACACTAGCCCAGTGCAATCGACATTTCGTTCTGTGTACATTGTTACACAGAATGACAATACAAGGGAATTATTATTATTATTATTATTATTATGTATTCAGCCACTAGTGGCGGGCACAATACCCCAAACACTGGCCCGGCGCTGGCTGAGTTTATGGCCTCCGAAAGGCCCATACATTCAGACGGGTCCATGTATTTTCAGTTTTCCGTAGCAGGTGTGATTGTTTGTTTAATTAGGTAGTTTGTGTTGGTGACGGTGTTCCTAACTGTGGTGGCTTGTTTGTAGAATGTGGGGCCCTGCGTTTGTGTTATGTTGATTTCTGGTAATTTACTTTTTACTAAGTAGTCTTTCAGGTTTTTGTTTCTTTTAAAGGCTGAGATGATTTTGTAATCTTGGATTATGCTTGTGTTCTGTAGTGTCTGATTTATATTTTGTCCATTCATTCAGACGGGTCCATGTATTTTCAGCGACAGCCGCAGTACCGCCAAAATCCATGCAGCGGCGCTGAGTTTATGGCCTCCGAAAGGCCCATTCATTCAGACGGGTCCATGTATTTTCAGCGACAGCCGCAGTACCGCCAAAATCCATGCAGCGGCGCTGGGTTTATGGAATCCGAAAGGCCCATTCATTCAGACGGGTCCATGTATTTTCAACGACAGCCGCAGTACCGCCAAAATCCATGCAGCGGCGCTGGATTTATGGCCTCCGAAAGGCCCATTCATTCAGACGGGTCCATGTATTTTCAGCGACAGCCGCAGTACCGCCAAAATCCATGCAGAGGCGCTGAGTTTATGGCCTCCGAAAGGCCCATTCATTCAGACGGGTCCATGTATTTTCAGCGACAGCAGCAGTACCGCCAAAATCCATGCAGCGGCGCTGTATTTATGGCCTCCGAAAGGCCCATTCATTACCAACGGGGCTGCAGTAGCATCCCGCGGCCACGCAGGGGCAGATATTGTGAGGGAATTACATGGTAGTGGACGGAGCGCCCATGCATTTCCAATGGGAGTGCAGTACCTCAAAAATCCGCTCCAAGCCACCGAACTTGAGGGCCCGACGTTCCCTCAACACTAGCCCAGTGCAATCGACATTTCGTTCTGTGTACATTGTTACACAGAATGACAATACAAGGGAATTATTATTATTATTATTATTATTATTATGTATTCAGCCACTAGTGGCGGGCACAATACCCCAAACACTGGCCCGGCGCTGGCTGAGTTTATGGCCTCCGAAAGGCCCATACATTCAGACGGGTCCATGTATTTTCAGTTTTCCGTAGCAGGTGTGATTGTTTGTTTAATTAGGTAGTTTGTGTTGGTGACGGTGTTCCTAACTGTGGTGGCTTGTTTGTAGAATGTGGGGCCCTGCGTTTGTGTTATGTTGATTTCTGGTAATTTACTTTTTACTAAGTAGTCTTTCAGGTTTTTGTTTCTTTTAAAGGCTGAGATGATTTTGTAATCTTGGATTATGCTTGTGTTCTGTAGTGTCTGATTTATATTTTGTCCATTCATTCAGACGGGTCCATGTATTTTCAGCGACAGCCGCAGTACCGCCAAAATCCATGCAGCGGCGCTGAATTTATGGCCTCCGAAAGGCCCATTCATTCAGACGGGTCCATGTATTTTCAGCGACAGCCGCAGTACCGCCAAAATCCATGCAGAGGCGCTGAGTTTATGGCCTCCGAAAGGCCCATTCATTCAGACGGGTCCATGTATTTTCAGCGACAGCAGCAGTACCGCCAAAATCCATGCAGCGGCGCTGTATTTATGGCCTCCGAAAGGCCCATTCATTACCAACGGGGCTGCAGTAGCATCCCGCGGCCACGCAGGGGCAGATATTGTGAGGGAATTACATGGTAGTGGACGGAGCGCCCATGCATTTCCAATGGGAGTGCAGTACCTCAAAAATCCGCTCCAAGCCACCGAACTTGAGGGCCCGACGTTCCCTCAACACTAGCCCAGTGCAATCGACATTTCGTTCTGTGTACATTGTTACACAGAATGACAATACAAGGGAATTATTATTATTATTATTATTATTATGTATTCAGCCACTAGTGGCGGGCACAATACCCCAAACACTGGCCCGGCGCTGGCTGAGTTTATGGCCTCTGAAAGGCCCATACATTCAGACGGGTCCATGTATTTTCAGTTTTCCGTAGCAGGTGTGATTGTTTGTTTAATTAGGTAGTTTGTGTTGGTGACGGTGTTCCTAACTGTGGTGGCTTGTTTGTAGAATGTGGGGCCCTGCGTTTGTGTTATGTTGATTTCTGGTAATTTACTTTTTACTAAGTAGTCTTTCAGGTTTTTGTTTCTTTTAAAGGCTGAGATGATTTTGTAATCTTGGATTATGCTTGTGTTCTGTAGTGTCTGATTTATATTTTGTCCATTCATTCAGACGGGTCCATGTATTTTCAGCGACAGCCGCAGTACCGCCAAAATCCATGCAGCGGCGCTGGATTTATGGCCTCCGAAAGGCCCATTCATTCAGACGGGTCCATGTATTTTCAGCGACAGCCGCAGTACCGCCAAAATCCATGCAGAGGCGCTGAGTTTATGGCCTCCGAAAGGCCCATTCATTCAGACGGGTCCATGTATTTTCAGCGACAGCAGCAGTACCGCCAAAATCCATGCAGCGGCGCTGTATTTATGGCCTCCGAAAGGCCCATTCATTACCAACGGGGCTGCAGTAGCATCCCGCGGCCACGCAGGGGCAGATATTGTGAGGGAATTACATGGTAGTGGACGGAGCGCCCATGCATTTCCAATGGGAGTGCAGTACCTCAAAAATCCGCTCCAAGCCACCGAACTTGAGGGCCCGACGTTCCCTCAACACTAGCCCAGTGCAATCGACATTTCGTTCTGTGTACATTGTTACACAGAATGACAATACAAGGGAATTATTATTATTATTATTATTATTATGTATTCAGCCACTAGTGGCGGGCACAATACCCCAAACACTGGCCCGGCGCTGGCTGAGTTTATGGCCTCCGAAAGGCCCATACATTCAGACGGGTCCATGTATTTTCAGTTTTCCGTAGCAGGTGTGATTGTTTGTTTAATTAGGTAGTTTGTGTTGGTGACGGTGTTCCTAACTGTGGTGGCTTGTTTGTAGAATGTGGGGCCCTGCGTTTGTGTTATGTTGATTTCTGGTAATTTACTTTTTACTAAGTAGTCTTTCAGGTTTTTGTTTCTTTTAAAGGCTGAGATGATTTTGTAATCTTGGATTATGCTTGTGTTCTGTAGTGTCTGATTTATATTTTGTCCATTCATTCAGACGGGTCCATGTATTTTCAGCGACAGCCGCAGTACCGCCAAAATCCATGCAGCGGCGCTGGATTTATGGCCTCCGAAAGGCCCATTCATTCAGACGGGTCCATGTATTTTCAGCGACAGCCGCAGTACCGCCAAAATCCATGCAGAGGCGCTGAGTTTATGGCCTCCGAAAGGCCCATTCATTCAGACGGGTCCATGTATTTTCAGCGACAGCAGCAGTACCGCCAAAATCCATGCAGCGGCGCTGTATTTATGGCCTCCGAAAGGCCCATTCATTCCCAACGGGGCAGCAGTAGCATCGCGCGGCCACGCGGGGGCAGATATTGTGAGGGAATTACATTGTAGTGGACGGAGCGCCCATGCATTTCCAATGGGAGTGCAGTACCTCAAAAATCCGCTCCAAGCCACCGAACTTGAGGGCCCGACGTTCCCTCAACACTAGCCCAGTGCAATCGACATTTCGTTCTGTGTACATTGTTACACAGAATGACAATACAAGGGAATTATTATTATTATTATTATTATTATGTATTCAGCCACTAGTGGCGGGCACAATACCCCAAACACTGGCCCGGCGCTGGCTGAGTTTATGGCCTCCGAAAGGCCCATACATTCAGACGGGTCCATGTATTTTCAGTTTTCCGTAGCAGGTGTGATTGTTTGTTTAATTAGGTAGTTTGTGTTGGTGACGGTGTTCCTAACTGTGGTGGCTTGTTTGTAGAATGTGGGGCCCTGCGTTTGTGTTATGTTGATTTCTGGTAATTTACTTTTTACTAAGTAGTCTTTCAGGTTTTTGTTTCTTTTAAAGGCTGAGATGATTTTGTAATCTTGGATTATGCTTGTGTTCTGTAGTGTCTGATTTATATTTTGTCCATTCATTCAGACGGGTCCATGTATTTTCAGCGACAGCCGCAGTACCGCCAAAATCCATGCAGCGGCGCTGAGTTTATGGCCTCCGAAAGGCCCATTCATTCAGACGGGTCCATGTATTTTCAGCGACAGCCGCAGTACCGCCAAAATCCATGCAGCGGCGCTGGGTTTATGGAATCCGAAAGGCCCATTCATTCAGACGGGTCCATGTATTTTCAACGACAGCCGCAGTACCGCCAAAATCCATGCAGCGGCGCTGTATTTATGGCCTCCGAAAGGCCCATTCATTCCCAACGGGGCAGCAGTAGCATCGCGCGGCCACGCGGGGGCAGATATTGTGAGGGAATTACATTGTAGTGGACGGAGCGCCCATGCATTTCCAATGGGAGTGCAGTACCTCAAAAATCCGCTCCAAGCCACCGAACTTGAGGGCCCGACGTTCCCTCAACACTAGCCCAGTGCAATCGACATTTCGTTCTGTGTACATTGTTACACAGAATGACAATACAAGGGAATTATTATTATTATTATTATTATTATGTATTCAGCCACTAGTGGCGGGCACAATACCCCAAACACTGGCCCGGCGCTGGCTGAGTTTATGGCCTCCGAAAGGCCCATACATTCAGACGGGTCCATGTATTTTCAGTTTTCCGTAGCAGGTGTGATTGTTTGTTTAATTAGGTAGTTTGTGTTGGTGACGGTGTTCCTAACTGTGGTGGCTTGTTTGTAGAATGTGGGGCCCTGCGTTTGTGTTATGTTGATTTCTGGTAATTTACTTTTTACTAAGTAGTCTTTCAGGTTTTTGTTTCTTTTAAAGGCTGAGATGATTTTGTAATCTTGGATTATGCTTGTGTTCTGTAGTGTCTGATTTATATTTTGTCCATTCATTCAGACGGGTCCATGTATTTTCAGCGACAGCCGCAGTACCGCCAAAATCCATGCAGCGGCGCTGAGTTTATGGCCTCCGAAAGGCCCATTCATTCAGACGGGTCCATGTATTTTCAGCGACAGCCGCAGTACCGCCAAAATCCATGCAGCGGCGCTGGGTTTATGGAATCCGAAAGGCCCATTCATTCAGACGGGTCCATGTATTTTCAACGACAGCCGCAGTACCGCCAAAATCCATGCAGCGGCGCTGTATTTATGGCCTCCGAAAGGCCCATTCATTCCCAACGGGGCAGCAGTAGCATCGCGCGGCCACGCGGGGGCAGATATTGTGAGGGAATTACATTGTAGTGGACGGAGCGCCCATGCATTTCCAATGGGAGTGCAGTACCTCAAAAATCCGCTCCAAGCCACCGAACTTGAGGGCCCGACGTTCCCTCAACACTAGCCCAGTGCAATCGACATTTCGTTCTGTGTACATTGTTACACAGAATGACAATACAAGGGAATTATTATTATTATTATTATTATTATGTATTCAGCCACTAGTGGCGGGCACAATACCCCAAACACTGGCCCGGCGCTGGCTGAGTTTATGGCCTCCGAAAGGCCCATACATTCAGACGGGTCCATGTATTTTCAGTTTTCCGTAGCAGGTGTGATTGTTTGTTTAATTAGGTAGTTTGTGTTGGTGACGGTGTTCCTAACTGTGGTGGCTTGTTTGTAGAATGTGGGGCCCTGCGTTTGTGTTATGTTGATTTCTGGTAATTTACTTTTTACTAAGTAGTCTTTCAGGTTTTTGTTTCTTTTAAAGGCTGAGATGATTTTGTAATCTTGGATTATGCTTGTGTTCTGTAGTGTCTGATTTATATTTTGTCCATTCATTCAGACGGGTCCATGTATTTTCAGCGACAGCCGCAGTACCGCCAAAATCCATGCAGCGGCGCTGAGTTTATGGCCTCCGAAAGGCCCATTCATTCAGACGGGTCCATGTATTTTCAGCGACAGCCGCAGTACCGCCAAAATCCATGCAGCGGCGCTGGGTTTATGGAATCCGAAAGGCCCATTCATTCAGACGGGTCCATGTATTTTCAACGACAGCCGCAGTACCGCCAAAATCCATGCAGCGGCGCTGTATTTATGGCCTCCGAAAGGCCCATTCATTCCCAACGGGGCAGCAGTAGCATCGCGCGGCCACGCGGGGGCAGATATTGTGAGGGAATTACATTGTAGTGGACGGAGCGCCCATGTATGGCCAATGCATTTCCAATGGGAGTGCAGTACCTCAAAAATCCGCTAGATGGCCCCGATCTTGAGGGCCCGGCGTTCCCTCAAGTGCCGATTTTATACCCCCTTCTCCAGCCGACAGCCAGAATTATATTAGGGACTCGCAATTTTGAGAGGTGAGCACCAGGGCTAATCAGCGGCCACCCGTGACCATTGAGTCCGACAGAGCAGAGGCTAGGGGCGGCCTCGCATCTCGCAATTACCGAGGGAAGATGCCGGTTCTCGAAAAATTTCTAAGTTTTTCAAATTTTAAAGTATTGAAGTATTTAGGGCGCTTCCCGCGGCCCTGGCTTTTGCATGTACCCCTCTAAGCTCCGGTTCTCGAAAAATGTCTAAGTTTTTCAAACTTTAAAGTATTGAAGCCGGACTTCCGCGGAGGCTGACAGGGGGCCTCCATCGAAGCACCCTTCACCCCCGGGTGAGCCGGCGTCGGCCCACGGGCCTGCCGGTTCCCCAACTGAGCGATTGGCACACGAGACCCGCCTCGGAGGGCCCACGTCGGCCGGCGCAAGCCGGTGTTCGGGCGTGCGGCTCCTCCGGCTTTGCGGGTCAAGCTCCAGCGCCGAGGATACTAGGCAAACGTTGGGCCCCCCCGAGCCGAGTGGATACCCGCCTCAGAAAGAGCTGGGGCGGTACGTACGGACGGCCTCACTAAGAGGGAACGGAAGCTACTAAAGCACACGTATAACTGTCCGATGTGCGAACGAAAGTGAGGCCGGACGAATCCGATACGAGTTACGAGTGAGGCGGGATCCACGGCTGGCACTCGCGGGGCCCTCTTGCGAAACCATGCCTCGGCGTGAACCTTTTGGCGGCAGAACCAAGACGAACCGAGGTCGAGCTTCCGTCTCGAGCCACACCCAGACGTCCGACCGTCGCGGAGCCCGACGCCACGCGTGCTAGGGCTCCGCGCGAAACATCGTTTCACGACACCCGCTCGTCAGCCCGTCCGAACGTATACGAGTGTCGCGCGGCCCCCCGGGCCCGGCTGTAGCCACAGCCTCGTCCCGGACCAGGGCCGCACCGCCACCAGCAGCGCCCCCCCGGCGGCAGACGCACTCTGGTTGATCCTGCCAGTAGCATATGCTTGTTTTCAAGATTAAGCCATGCATGTCTAAGTACGAATGGCCAGTACAGTGAAACTGCGAACGGCTCATTAAATCAGTTATGGTTCCTTTGATCGCTCCACCGTTACTTGGATAACTGTGGCAAATCCAGAGCTAATACATGCAAACGAGCGCCGACTCGCGGGCGGGGCTCCGGCCTCGCCCCGGGGACGCGTGCATTTATCAGACACAAAAACCCACGCGGTGTCCGGCGGGCGGGGGCTCAGCCGTCGCGCGCGTCCCCCGCGTCCGGCCTCCGCCTCTCCGGGCGGGGGCGTAAGCGGCGCGGGCGGCTCCGCGCGCGCCGGTCCTCGTTCCGCCGGCCCGGCCCCCCCTTTGTGTTGACTCAGGATAACCTCGTGCCGATCGCTCGCCCACCCGAGGCGGCGACGACTCATTCGAATGTCTGCCCTATCAACTTTCGATGGTAGACTCTGCGCCTACCATGGTGACCACGGGTAACGGGGAATCAGGGTTCGATTCCGGAGAGGGAGCATGAGAAACGGCTACCACATCCAAGGAAGGCAGCAGGCGCGCAAATTACCCACTCCCGACACGGGGAGGTAGTGACGAAAAATAACAATACGGGACTCGTTCGAGTCTCCGTAATTGGAATGAGCCGAACACAAACCCATCGGCCAGCATCCATTGGAGGGCAAGTCTGGTGCCAGCAGCCGCGGTAATTCCAGCTCCAATAGCGTATTTTAAAGTTGCTGCAGTTAAAAAGCTCCTAGTTGGACCCCGGGACGCGAGCTGACGGTCCGCCGCGAGGCGTGCATCCGTCTGTCCCAGCCCCTGCCTCTCGGCAAAAGCCCCCGTGATGCCCTTCGCTGGGTGTCACTCGCGGGGCCCGAAGCGTTTACTTTGAGGAAATTAGAGTGTTCAAAGCAGGCCACACGGCCGCCCCTGCATATCGCAGCTGGGAATAATGGAATAGGACTCCGGTTCTATTTTGTGGGTTGTCATGAACTGGGGCCATGATTAAGAGGGACGGCCGGGGGCATTCGTACTGCGCCGCTAGAGGTGAAATTCTTGGACCGGCGCAAGACGGACGAGAGCGAAAGCATTTGCCAAGAATGTTTTCATTAATCAAGAACGAAAGTCGGAGGTTCGAAGACGATCAGATACCGTCCTAGTTCCGACCATAAACGATGCCGACTCGCGATCCGGCGGCGTTATTCCCATGACCCGCCGAGCAGCACCCGGGAAACCGACCAAGTGTCTGGGTTCCGGGGGGAGTATTGTTGCAAAGCTGAAACTTAAAGGAATTGACGGAAGGGCACCACCAGGAGTGGAGCATGCGGCTTAATTTGACTCAACACGGGAAACCTCACCCGGCCCGGACACGGAAAGGATTGACAGATTGAAGGCTCTTTCTCGATACCGTGGGTGGTGGTGCATGGCCGTTCGTAGTTGGTGGAGCGATTTGTCTGGTTAATTCCGATAACGAACGAGACTCAAACATACTAAATAGTACCGCGGCCCCCCGCGCGGTCGGCGGCAGAAAACTTCTTAGAGGGACAAGTGGCTCTCAGCCACACGAGAATGAGCAATAACAGGTCTGTGATGCCCTTAGATGTCCGGGGCTGCACGCGCGCCACACTGAGCGTATAAGCGCGTCGTCTATCCCCGCGCCGGTAGGCGCGGGTAATCCTATGAACCCCGCTCGTGACAGGGCCTGGGGATTGCAATTATTTCCCACCAACGAGGAATTCCCAGTAAGCGCGGGTCATTAGCCTGCGTTGATTAAGTCCCTGCCCTTTGTACACACCGCCCGTCGCTACTACCGATCGGATGGCTTAGTGAGGTCCTCGGATAGTCCCCGCCGGGGCCGGCCCCGGCTCCGGCGGTGTGCCAGAAGACGGTCGAACTTGACTATCTAGAGGAAGTAAAAGTCGTAACAAGGTTTCTGTAGGTGAACCTGCAGAAGGATCATTAACGTACGAGCGGCAGCAGATCCGCCTCGGTACACCCCCGACGAGCCAGACGCCGAGGGCGGCGGGTCGTCGCAGGCGGAGGAAGAGGGTAGACCGGGACGGGACGGGACGGGGGGCGCGGCGCGGGTCACTCCCGGGCCGCGCGTCGGAGCGAGTTCGGCGGGCGCCACGCGGCGCGGCGCGACGCGAGAAAAGGCGGCGGGCGATGTCGCGCTACCTCCGTGCGAGCGGGGTAGCGCGCTCGTCCGACGACCCCAGTAGCGCGGCGCGGCGCGACGACAGGCGACCGCCAGCGACGGGCGAAAGGCGGCGGCCGTGCGCGGGACCCCCGTAACCGGGGAATCCCCCTATGCCGACGACCCTAGCTCGGCGCGGTTCTCGCGCTTCCGGCGCGCGCTTCCGGGGCGGCACTCGCCTCGACGACCTCCCGTCCTTTAAAGGTAACGGTTCGGGCCGGCGCCCCGGCGTCCGTCCGCCCGTCGGTGTCGCGTGTCCGTGCGGCGCGGGGCTGCTCTCGGCGAGGGTCGCCGAGCAAGCGGATCCCCGCACGGATCACAACGGCCGTATGGCGGCGGCGTCGGGACGCCCGCCCGAGACGAAGGTTCAGGGCGACGAAACGGTGCTCCCACCGGCTACCTTTTTCCCCGGCCAAACGCGTCCGTCGGCCGGAGCCCTCGAGGGGCCGCGTAGCGCGCGCGTGGGCCGGCCCCCGGACACCGGAGTCCCTCCCGGGGCTCCGGACACCGGGGGTTCGGTTCCGCGCGGTCCGCCGCGGTCTCCTCTGTCCATCCATAGTCCGGGCAGGCCGCGGCCGGGTCGGGGGCCAGTCCCCCCTCGGTGTCAGCGCGGTCGCGCCGCCCTTGTAAACCAAACCCACTCGCTGACGGGTAGCAACACCCAAAGCGTCGCTTCGCGGCGCGGCGGGGCTTCCAAGTCGGATGGCCTTCCGGGGTCCGGGTAGGAGACGCCGGGGGCCGGCCTCAGCGCCGAGCCCCCGACCTACCCGGCGAGTCCGGTCGCCGAGTCGTGTCAGGCCCGAGCGGGAGACGCCGGGCGCCGGCCTCAGCGCCGAGCGCCCGACCTACCCGGGCCGACGCACGTCTCGGGCGCCGTCGCGGCCCCG
>NW_028283132.1:242500-252500 GCF_059441175.1 Urocampus carinirostris
GCGGGCACAAGTCCCCCAACACTAGCCCAGTTCTCAGCCACTAGTGGCGGGCACAATTCCCCAAACACCGGTCCGATAATACGCGCGCATATCCCCAAACACCGGCCCGATAATACGCGCACAATTCCCCAAACACCGGCGCGGATTTCAGCCACTATTGGCGGGCACAAGTCCCCCAACACTAGCCCGGGATTCAGCCACTAGTGGCGGGCACGATTCCCCAAACACCGGTCCGATAATACGCGCGCATATCCCCAAACACCGGCCCGATAATACGCGCACAATTCCCCAAACACCGGCGCGGATTTCAGCCACTATTGGCGGGCACAAGTCCCCCAACACTAGCCCGGGATTCAGCCACTAGTGGCGGGCACGATTCCCCAAACACCGGCCCGATAATACGCGCACAATTCCCCAAACACCGGCGCGGATTTCAGCCACTAGTGGCGGGCACAAGTCCCCCAACACTAGCCAAGTTCTCAGCCACTATTGGCGGGCACAAGTCCCCCAACACTAGCCCGGGATTCAGCCACTAGTGGCGGGCACGATTCCCCAAACACCGGTCCGATAATACGCGCGCATATCCCCAAACACCGGCCCGATAATACGCGCACAATTCCCCAAACACCGGCCCGGATTTCAGCCACTAGTGGCGGGCACAAGTCCCCAAACACTAGCCAAGTTCTCAGCCACTAGTGGCGGGCACAAATCCCCAAACACCGGTCCGATAATACGCGCGCATATCCCCAAACACCGGCCCGATAATACGCGCACAATTCCCCAAACACCGGCGCGGATTTCAGCCACTATTGGCGGGCACAAGTCCCCCAACACTAGCCCGGGATTCAGCCACTAGTGGCGGGCACGATTCCCCAAACACCGGTCCGATAATACGCGCGCATATCCCCAAACACCGGCCCGATAATACGCGCACAATTCCCCAAACACCGGCCCGGATTTCAGCCACTAGTGGCGGGCACAAGTCCCCAAACACTAGCCAAGTTCTCAACCTTCAGCTGAGTATATGGCCTCCGAAAGGCCCATACATTCAGACGGGTCCATGTATTTTCAGCGACAGCCGCAGTACCGCCAAAATCCATGCAGCGGCGCTGGATTTATGGCCTCCGAAAGGCCCATTCATTCAGACGGGTCCATGTATTTTCAGCGACAGCCGCAGTACCGCCAAAATCCATGCAGAGGCGCTGAGTTTATGGCCTCCGAAAGGCCCATTCATTCAGACGGGTCCATGTATTTTCAGCGACAGCAGCAGTACCGCCAAAATCCATGCAGCGGCGCTGTATTTATGGCCTCCGAAAGGCCCATTCATTACCAACGGGGCTGCAGTAGCATCCCGCGGCCACGCAGGGGCAGATATTGTGAGGGAATTACATGGTAGTGGACGGAGCGCCCATGCATTTCCAATGGGAGTGCAGTACCTCAAAAATCCGCTCCAAGCCACCGAACTTGAGGGCCCGACGTTCCCTCAACACTAGCCCAGTGCAATCGACATTTCGTTCTGTGTACATTGTTACACAGAATGACAATACAAGGGAATTATTATTATTATTATTATTATTATTATGTATTCAGCCACTAGTGGCGGGCACAATACCCCAAACACTGGCCCGGCGCTGGCTGAGTTTATGGCCTCCGAAAGGCCCATACATTCAGACGGGTCCATGTATTTTCAGTTTTCCGTAGCAGGTGTGATTGTTTGTTTAATTAGGTAGTTTGTGTTGGTGACGGTGTTCCTAACTGTGGTGGCTTGTTTGTAGAATGTGGGGCCCTGCGTTTGTGTTATGTTGATTTCTGGTAATTTACTTTTTACTAAGTAGTCTTTCAGGTTTTTGTTTCTTTTAAAGGCTGAGATGATTTTGTAATCTTGGATTATGCTTGTGTTCTGTAGTGTCTGATTTATATTTTGTCCATTCATTCAGACGGGTCCATGTATTTTCAGCGACAGCCGCAGTACCGCCAAAATCCATGCAGCGGCGCTGAATTTATGGCCTCCGAAAGGCCCATTCATTCAGACGGGTCCATGTATTTTCAGCGACAGCCGCAGTACCGCCAAAATCCATGCAGAGGCGCTGAGTTTATGGCCTCCGAAAGGCCCATTCATTCAGACGGGTCCATGTATTTTCAGCGACAGCAGCAGTACCGCCAAAATCCATGCAGCGGCGCTGTATTTATGGCCTCCGAAAGGCCCATTCATTACCAACGGGGCTGCAGTAGCATCCCGCGGCCACGCAGGGGCAGATATTGTGAGGGAATTACATGGTAGTGGACGGAGCGCCCATGCATTTCCAATGGGAGTGCAGTACCTCAAAAATCCGCTCCAAGCCACCGAACTTGAGGGCCCGACGTTCCCTCAACACTAGCCCAGTGCAATCGACATTTCGTTCTGTGTACATTGTTACACAGAATGACAATACAAGGGAATTATTATTATTATTATTATTATTATGTATTCAGCCACTAGTGGCGGGCACAATACCCCAAACACTGGCCCGGCGCTGGCTGAGTTTATGGCCTCTGAAAGGCCCATACATTCAGACGGGTCCATGTATTTTCAGTTTTCCGTAGCAGGTGTGATTGTTTGTTTAATTAGGTAGTTTGTGTTGGTGACGGTGTTCCTAACTGTGGTGGCTTGTTTGTAGAATGTGGGGCCCTGCGTTTGTGTTATGTTGATTTCTGGTAATTTACTTTTTACTAAGTAGTCTTTCAGGTTTTTGTTTCTTTTAAAGGCTGAGATGATTTTGTAATCTTGGATTATGCTTGTGTTCTGTAGTGTCTGATTTATATTTTGTCCATTCATTCAGACGGGTCCATGTATTTTCAGCGACAGCCGCAGTACCGCCAAAATCCATGCAGCGGCGCTGGATTTATGGCCTCCGAAAGGCCCATTCATTCAGACGGGTCCATGTATTTTCAGCGACAGCCGCAGTACCGCCAAAATCCATGCAGAGGCGCTGAGTTTATGGCCTCCGAAAGGCCCATTCATTCAGACGGGTCCATGTATTTTCAGCGACAGCAGCAGTACCGCCAAAATCCATGCAGCGGCGCTGTATTTATGGCCTCCGAAAGGCCCATTCATTACCAACGGGGCTGCAGTAGCATCCCGCGGCCACGCAGGGGCAGATATTGTGAGGGAATTACATGGTAGTGGACGGAGCGCCCATGCATTTCCAATGGGAGTGCAGTACCTCAAAAATCCGCTCCAAGCCACCGAACTTGAGGGCCCGACGTTCCCTCAACACTAGCCCAGTGCAATCGACATTTCGTTCTGTGTACATTGTTACACAGAATGACAATACAAGGGAATTATTATTATTATTATTATTATTATGTATTCAGCCACTAGTGGCGGGCACAATACCCCAAACACTGGCCCGGCGCTGGCTGAGTTTATGGCCTCTGAAAGGCCCATACATTCAGACGGGTCCATGTATTTTCAGTTTTCCGTAGCAGGTGTGATTGTTTGTTTAATTAGGTAGTTTGTGTTGGTGACGGTGTTCCTAACTGTGGTGGCTTGTTTGTAGAATGTGGGGCCCTGCGTTTGTGTTATGTTGATTTCTGGTAATTTACTTTTTACTAAGTAGTCTTTCAGGTTTTTGTTTCTTTTAAAGGCTGAGATGATTTTGTAATCTTGGATTATGCTTGTGTTCTGTAGTGTCTGATTTATATTTTGTCCATTCATTCAGACGGGTCCATGTATTTTCAGCGACAGCCGCAGTACCGCCAAAATCCATGCAGCGGCGCTGGATTTATGGCCTCCGAAAGGCCCATTCATTCAGACGGGTCCATGTATTTTCAGCGACAGCCGCAGTACCGCCAAAATCCATGCAGAGGCGCTGAGTTTATGGCCTCCGAAAGGCCCATTCATTCAGACGGGTCCATGTATTTTCAGCGACAGCAGCAGTACCGCCAAAATCCATGCAGCGGCGCTGTATTTATGGCCTCCGAAAGGCCCATTCATTACCAACGGGGCTGCAGTAGCATCCCGCGGCCACGCAGGGGCAGATATTGTGAGGGAATTACATGGTAGTGGACGGAGCGCCCATGCATTTCCAATGGGAGTGCAGTACCTCAAAAATCCGCTCCAAGCCACCGAACTTGAGGGCCCGACGTTCCCTCAACACTAGCCCAGTGCAATCGACATTTCGTTCTGTGTACATTGTTACACAGAATGACAATACAAGGGAATTATTATTATTATTATTATTATTATGTATTCAGCCACTAGTGGCGGGCACAATACCCCAAACACTGGCCCGGCGCTGGCTGAGTTTATGGCCTCTGAAAGGCCCATACATTCAGACGGGTCCATGTATTTTCAGTTTTCCGTAGCAGGTGTGATTGTTTGTTTAATTAGGTAGTTTGTGTTGGTGACGGTGTTCCTAACTGTGGTGGCTTGTTTGTAGAATGTGGGGCCCTGCGTTTGTGTTATGTTGATTTCTGGTAATTTACTTTTTACTAAGTAGTCTTTCAGGTTTTTGTTTCTTTTAAAGGCTGAGATGATTTTGTAATCTTGGATTATGCTTGTGTTCTGTAGTGTCTGATTTATATTTTGTCCATTCATTCAGACGGGTCCATGTATTTTCAGCGACAGCCGCAGTACCGCCAAAATCCATGCAGCGGCGCTGGATTTATGGCCTCCGAAAGGCCCATTCATTCAGACGGGTCCATGTATTTTCAGCGACAGCCGCAGTACCGCCAAAATCCATGCAGAGGCGCTGAGTTTATGGCCTCCGAAAGGCCCATTCATTCAGACGGGTCCATGTATTTTCAGCGACAGCAGCAGTACCGCCAAAATCCATGCAGCGGCGCTGTATTTATGGCCTCCGAAAGGCCCATTCATTACCAACGGGGCTGCAGTAGCATCCCGCGGCCACGCAGGGGCAGATATTGTGAGGGAATTACATGGTAGTGGACGGAGCGCCCATGCATTTCCAATGGGAGTGCAGTACCTCAAAAATCCGCTAGAGGGCCCCGAACTTGAGGGCCCGGCGTTCCCTCAAGTGCCGATTTTATACCCCCTTCTCCAGCCGACAGCCAGAATTATATTAGGGACTCGCAATTTTGAGAGGTGAGCACCAGGGCTAATCAGCGGCCACCCGTGACCATTGAGTCCGACAGAGCAGAGGCTAGGGGCGGCCTCGCATCTCGCAATTACCGAGGGAAGATGCCGGTTCTCGAAAAATTTCTAAGTTTTTCAAATTTTAAAGTATTGAAGTATTTAGGGCGCTTCCCGCGGCCCTGGCTTTTGCATGTACCCCTCTAAGCTCCGGTTCTCGAAAAATGTCTAAGTTTTTCAAACTTTAAAGTATTGAAGCCGGACTTCCGCGGAGGCTGACAGGGGGCCTCCATCGAAGCACCCTTCACCCCCGGGTGAGCCGGCGTCGGCCCACGGGCCTGCCGGTTCCCCAACTGAGCGATTGGCACACGAGACCCGCCTCGGAGGGCCCACGTCGGCCGGCGCAAGCCGGTGTTCGGGCGTGCGGCTCCTCCGGCTTTGCGGGTCAAGCTCCAGCGCCGAGGATACTAGGCAAACGTTGGGCCCCCCCGAGCCGAGTGGATACCCGCCTCAGAAAGAGCTGGGGCGGTACGTACGGACGGCCTCACTAAGAGGGAACGGAAGCTACTAAAGCACACGTATAACTGTCCGATGTGCGAACGAAAGTGAGGCCGGACGAATCCGATACGAGTTACGAGTGAGGCGGGATCCACGGCTGGCACTCGCGGGGCCCTCTTGCGAAACCATGCCTCGGCGTGAACCTTTTGGCGGCAGAACCAAGACGAACCGAGGTCGAGCTTCCGTCTCGAGCCACACCCAGACGTCCGACCGTCGCGGAGCCCGACGCCACGCGTGCTAGGGCTCCGCGCGAAACATCGTTTCACGACACCCGCTCGTCAGCCCGTCCGAACGTATACGAGTGTCGCGCGGCCCCCCGGGCCCGGCTGTAGCCACAGCCTCGTCCCGGACCAGGGCCGCACCGCCACCAGCAGCGCCCCCCCGGCGGCAGACGCACTCTGGTTGATCCTGCCAGTAGCATATGCTTGTTTTCAAGATTAAGCCATGCATGTCTAAGTACGAATGGCCAGTACAGTGAAACTGCGAACGGCTCATTAAATCAGTTATGGTTCCTTTGATCGCTCCACCGTTACTTGGATAACTGTGGCAAATCCAGAGCTAATACATGCAAACGAGCGCCGACTCGCGGGCGGGGCTCCGGCCTCGCCCCGGGGACGCGTGCATTTATCAGACACAAAAACCCACGCGGTGTCCGGCGGGCGGGGGCTCAGCCGTCGCGCGCGTCCCCCGCGTCCGGCCTCCGCCTCTCCGGGCGGGGGCGTAAGCGGCGCGGGCGGCTCCGCGCGCGCCGGTCCTCGTTCCGCCGGCCCGGCCCCCCCTTTGTGTTGACTCAGGATAACCTCGTGCCGATCGCTCGCCCACCCGAGGCGGCGACGACTCATTCGAATGTCTGCCCTATCAACTTTCGATGGTAGACTCTGCGCCTACCATGGTGACCACGGGTAACGGGGAATCAGGGTTCGATTCCGGAGAGGGAGCATGAGAAACGGCTACCACATCCAAGGAAGGCAGCAGGCGCGCAAATTACCCACTCCCGACACGGGGAGGTAGTGACGAAAAATAACAATACGGGACTCGTTCGAGTCTCCGTAATTGGAATGAGCCGAACACAAACCCATCGGCCAGCATCCATTGGAGGGCAAGTCTGGTGCCAGCAGCCGCGGTAATTCCAGCTCCAATAGCGTATTTTAAAGTTGCTGCAGTTAAAAAGCTCCTAGTTGGACCCCGGGACGCGAGCTGACGGTCCGCCGCGAGGCGTGCATCCGTCTGTCCCAGCCCCTGCCTCTCGGCAAAAGCCCCCGTGATGCCCTTCGCTGGGTGTCACTCGCGGGGCCCGAAGCGTTTACTTTGAGGAAATTAGAGTGTTCAAAGCAGGCCACACGGCCGCCCCTGCATATCGCAGCTGGGAATAATGGAATAGGACTCCGGTTCTATTTTGTGGGTTGTCATGAACTGGGGCCATGATTAAGAGGGACGGCCGGGGGCATTCGTACTGCGCCGCTAGAGGTGAAATTCTTGGACCGGCGCAAGACGGACGAGAGCGAAAGCATTTGCCAAGAATGTTTTCATTAATCAAGAACGAAAGTCGGAGGTTCGAAGACGATCAGATACCGTCCTAGTTCCGACCATAAACGATGCCGACTCGCGATCCGGCGGCGTTATTCCCATGACCCGCCGAGCAGCACCCGGGAAACCGACCAAGTGTCTGGGTTCCGGGGGGAGTATTGTTGCAAAGCTGAAACTTAAAGGAATTGACGGAAGGGCACCACCAGGAGTGGAGCATGCGGCTTAATTTGACTCAACACGGGAAACCTCACCCGGCCCGGACACGGAAAGGATTGACAGATTGAAGGCTCTTTCTCGATACCGTGGGTGGTGGTGCATGGCCGTTCGTAGTTGGTGGAGCGATTTGTCTGGTTAATTCCGATAACGAACGAGACTCAAACATACTAAATAGTACCGCGGCCCCCCGCGCGGTCGGCGGCAGAAAACTTCTTAGAGGGACAAGTGGCTCTCAGCCACACGAGAATGAGCAATAACAGGTCTGTGATGCCCTTAGATGTCCGGGGCTGCACGCGCGCCACACTGAGCGTATAAGCGCGTCGTCTATCCCCGCGCCGGCAGGCGCGGGTAATCCTATGAACCCCGCTCGTGACAGGGCCTGGGGATTGCAATTATTTCCCACCAACGAGGAATTCCCAGTAAGCGCGGGTCATTAGCCTGCGTTGATTAAGTCCCTGCCCTTTGTACACACCGCCCGTCGCTACTACCGATCGGATGGCTTAGTGAGGTCCTCGGATAGTCCCCGCCGGGGCCGGCCCCGGCTCCGGCGGTGTGCCAGAAGACGGTCGAACTTGACTATCTAGAGGAAGTAAAAGTCGTAACAAGGTTTCTGTAGGTGAACCTGCAGAAGGATCATTAACGTACGAGCGGCAGCAGATCCGCCTCGGTACACCCCCGACGAGCCAGACGCCGAGGGCGGCGGGTCGTCGCAGGCGGAGGAAGAGGGTAGACCGGGACGGGACGGGACGGGGGGCGCGGCGCGGGTCACTCCCGGGCCGCGCGTCGGAGCGAGTTCGGCGGGCGCCACGCGGCGCGGCGCGACGCGAGAAAAGGCGGCGGGCGATGTCGCGCTACCTCCGTGCGAGCGGGGTAGCGCGCTCGTCCGACGACCCCAGTAGCGCGGCGCGGCGCGACGACAGGCGACCGCCAGCGACGGGCGAAAGGCGGCGGCCGTGCGCGGGACCCCCGTAACCGGGGAATCCCCCTATGCCGACGACCCTAGCTCGGCGCGGTTCTCGCGCTTCCGGCGCGCGCTTCCGGGGCGGCACTCGCCTCGACGACCTCCCGTCCTTTAAAGGTAACGGTTCGGGCCGGCGCCCCGGCGTCCGTCCGCCCGTCGGTGTCGCGTGTCCGTGCGGCGCGGGGCTGCTCTCGGCGAGGGTCGCCGAGCAAGCGGATCCCCGCACGGATCACAACGGCCGTATGGCGGCGGCGTCGGGACGCCCGCCCGAGACGAAGGTTCAGGGCGACGAAACGGTGCTCCCACCGGCTACCTTTTTCCCCGGCCAAACGCGTCCGTCGGCCGGAGCCCTCGAGGGGCCGCGTAGCGCGCGCGTGGGCCGGCCCCCGGACACCGGAGTCCCTCCCGGGGCTCCGGACACCGGGGGTTCGGTTCCGCGCGGTCCGCCGCGGTCTCCTCTGTCCATCCATAGTCCGGGCAGGCCGCGGCCGGGTCGGGGGCCAGTCCCCCCTCGGTGTCAGCGCGGTCGCGCCGCCCTTGTAAACCAAACCCACTCGCTGACGGGTAGCAACACCCAAAGCGTCGCTTCGCGGCGCGGCGGGGCTTCCAAGTCGGATGGCCTTCCGGGGTCCGGGTAGGAGACGCCGGGGGCCGGCCTCAGCGCCGAGCCCCCGACCTACCCGGCGAGTCCGGTCGCCGAGTCGTGTCAGGCCCGAGCGGGAGACGCCGGGCGCCGGCCTCAGCGCCGAGCGCCCGACCTACCCGGGCCGACGCACGTCTCGGGCGCCGTCGCGGCCCCGAGCGGGAGACGCCGGGCGCCGGCCTCAGCGCCGCGCGCCCGACCCGCTCGGCTCGTCGCGGCGTCGCGCGTATCGCGCCCGTCGGTAACCGCGCCGCGGGTTAGGGGCTCGCTCGCGGGAGCGACCGAACGGCACCCGCGGCGCGTTCGTCTCCGGTACAAACCCTGTCGTGAATTTGTCTCCGATCGTCCCGGGCGGACGTAAAAGGGCCCAAACGTACGACTCTTAGCGGTGGATCACTCGGCTCGTGCGTCGATGAAGAACGCAGCTAGCTGCGAGAACTAATGTGATTTGCAGGACACATTGATCATCGACACTTTGAACGCACATTGCGGCCCCGGTTTTACCCCGGGGCCACGCCTGTCTGAGCGGCGCTTTCCAATCGATCGGACGCGGGCCGGGCCCTCCGCGACATTCCGCCGGTCCGTCCGGCGGGTGGCGCGAGAACCCGGTCCGCGCGGGCGAGGCTCGGGCCCTCCGCGACATTCCGCCGGTCCGCCCGGCGGGTGGCGCGCGACCCGTCTCCCCGCCCACTCCGCGGCTGGGGTTTCGCAGGGACCCCCGTCCCTTCGTACCCTCAAATACAGACTCGGGCGGCGCTCCGTGTCCGTCCGCCCGTCGGTGTCGCGCGTCCGCGCGTCCGGAGGTGCTTCTCGGCTGCCGGTGAGTACGGCTGGTACTTAGCATACCGAGAAGGTGCTCCGCGCGCGCGGCTCCGCGCGGCGGCCCGTATGGCGGCGGCGCTCGGCGCCCTCCTCAGGTAAAGGTCCCGGTCGGCGCCTCGGCGTCCGTCCGCCCGTCGGTGTCGCGTGTCCGTGCGGCGCGGGGCTGCTCTCGGCGAGGGTCGCCGAGCAAGCGGATCCC
>NW_028283132.1:260000-270000 GCF_059441175.1 Urocampus carinirostris
CCAAACACCGGCGCGGATTTCAGCCACTATTGGCGGTCACAAGTCCCCCAACACTAGCCCGGATTTCAGCCACTATTGGAGGGCACAAGTCCCCCAACACTAGCCCAGTTCTCAGCCACTAGTGGCGGGCACAATTCCCCAAACACCGGTCCGATAATACGCGCGCATATCCCCAAACACCGGCCCGATAATACGCGCACAATTCCCCAAACACCGGCGCGGATTTCAGCCACTATTGGCGGGCACAAGTCCCCCAACACTAGCCCGGGATTCAGCCACTAGTGGCGGGCACGATTCCCCAAACACCGGTCCGATAATACGCGCGCATATCCCCAAACACCGGCCCGATAATACGCGCACAATTCCCCAAACACCGGCGCGGATTTCAGCCACTATTGGAGGGCACAAGTCCCCCAACACTAGCCCAGTTCTCAGCCACTAGTGGCGGGCACAATTCCCCAAACACCGGTCCGATAATACGCGCGCATATCCCCAAACACCGGCCCGATAATACGCGCACAATTCCCCAAACACCGGCGCGGATTTCAGCCACTATTGGAGGGCACAAGTCCCCCAACACTAGCCCAGTTCTCAGCCACTAGTGGCGGGCACAATTCCCCAAACACCGGTCCGATAATACGCGCGCATATCCCCGAACACCGGCCCGATAATACGCGCACAATTCCCCAAACACCGGCGCGGATTTCAGCCACTATTGGCGGGCACAAGTCCCCCAACACTAGCCCGGGATTCAGCCACTAGTGGCGGGCACGATTCCCCAAACACCGGCCCGATAATACGCGCGCATATCCCCAAACACCGGTCCGATAATACGCGCGCATATCCCCAAACACCGGCCCGATAATACGCGCACAATTCCCCAAACACCGGCGCGGATTTCAGCCACTATTGGCGGGCACAAGTCCCCCAACACTAGCCCGGGATTCAGCCACTAGTGGCGGGCACGATTCCCCAAACACCGGTCCGATAATACGCGCGCATATCCCCAAACACCGGCCCGATAATACGCGCACAATTCCCCAAACACCGGCCCGATAATACGCGCGCAATTCCCCAAACACCGGCCCGATAATACGCGCGCAATTCCCCAAACACCGGCCCGATAATACGCGCACATTTCCCCAAACACCGGCGCGGATTTCAGCCACTATTGGCGGGCACAAGTCCCCCAACACTAGCCCGGGATTCAGCCACTATTGGCGGGCACAAGTCCCCCAACACTAGCCCGGGATTCAGCCACTAGTGGCGGGCACGATTCCCCAAACACCGGCCCGGCGCTGAGTATATGGCCTCCGAAAGGCCCATACATTCAGACGGGTCCATGTATTTTCAACGACAGCAGCAGTACCGCCAAAATCCATGCAGCGGCGCTGGATTTATGGCCTCCGAAAGGCCCATTCATTCAGACGGGTCCATGTATTTTCAGCGACAGCCGCAGTACCGCCAAAATCCATGCAGCGGCGCTGGATTTATGGCCTCCGAAAGGCCCATTCATTCAGACGGGTCCATGTATTTTCAGCGACAGCCGCAGTACCGCCAAAATCCATGCAGAGGCGCTGAGTTTATGGCCTCCGAAAGGCCCATTCATTCAGACGGGTCCATGTATTTTCAGCGACAGCAGCAGTACCGCCAAAATCCATGCAGCGGCGCTGTATTTATGGCCTCCGAAAGGCCCATTCATTACCAACGGGGCTGCAGTAGCATCCCGCGGCCACGCAGGGGCAGATATTGTGAGGGAATTACATGGTAGTGGACGGAGCGCCCATGCATTTCCAATGGGAGTGCAGTACCTCAAAAATCCGCTCCAAGCCACCGAACTTGAGGGCCCGACGTTCCCTCAACACTAGCCCAGTGCAATCGACATTTCGTTCTGTGTACATTGTTACACAGAATGACAATACAAGGGAATTATTATTATTATTATTATTATTATGTATTCAGCCACTAGTGGCGGGCACAATACCCCAAACACTGGCCCGGCGCTGGCTGAGTTTATGGCCTCCGAAAGGCCCATACATTCAGACGGGTCCATGTATTTTCAGTTTTCCGTAGCAGGTGTGATTGTTTGTTTAATTAGGTAGTTTGTGTTGGTGACGGTGTTCCTAACTGTGGTGGCTTGTTTGTAGAATGTGGGGCCCTGCGTTTGTGTTATGTTGATTTCTGGTAATTTACTTTTTACTAAGTAGTCTTTCAGGTTTTTGTTTCTTTTAAAGGCTGAGATGATTTTGTAATCTTGGATTATGCTTGTGTTCTGTAGTGTCTGATTTATATTTTGTCCATTCATTCAGACGGGTCCATGTATTTTCAGCGACAGCCGCAGTACCGCCAAAATCCATGCAGCGGCGCTGGATTTATGGCCTCCGAAAGGCCCATTCATTCAGACGGGTCCATGTATTTTCAGCGACAGCCGCAGTACCGCCAAAATCCATGCAGAGGCGCTGAGTTTATGGCCTCCGAAAGGCCCATTCATTCAGACGGGTCCATGTATTTTCAGCGACAGCAGCAGTACCGCCAAAATCCATGCAGCGGCGCTGTATTTATGGCCTCCGAAAGGCCCATTCATTACCAACGGGGCTGCAGTAGCATCCCGCGGCCACGCAGGGGCAGATATTGTGAGGGAATTACATGGTAGTGGACGGAGCGCCCATGCATTTCCAATGGGAGTGCAGTACCTCAAAAATCCGCTCCAAGCCACCGAACTTGAGGGCCCGACGTTCCCTCAACACTAGCCCAGTGCAATCGACATTTCGTTCTGTGTACATTGTTACACAGAATGACAATACAAGGGAATTATTATTATTATTATTATTATTATGTATTCAGCCACTAGTGGCGGGCACAATACCCCAAACACTGGCCCGGCGCTGGCTGAGTTTATGGCCTCTGAAAGGCCCATACATTCAGACGGGTCCATGTATTTTCAGTTTTCCGTAGCAGGTGTGATTGTTTGTTTAATTAGGTAGTTTGTGTTGGTGACGGTGTTCCTAACTGTGGTGGCTTGTTTGTAGAATGTGGGGCCCTGCGTTTGTGTTATGTTGATTTCTGGTAATTTACTTTTTACTAAGTAGTCTTTCAGGTTTTTGTTTCTTTTAAAGGCTGAGATGATTTTGTAATCTTGGATTATGCTTGTGTTCTGTAGTGTCTGATTTATATTTTGTCCATTCATTCAGACGGGTCCATGTATTTTCAGCGACAGCCGCAGTACCGCCAAAATCCATGCAGCGGCGCTGGATTTATGGCCTCCGAAAGGCCCATTCATTCAGACGGGTCCATGTATTTTCAGCGACAGCCGCAGTACCGCCAAAATCCATGCAGAGGCGCTGAGTTTATGGCCTCCGAAAGGCCCATTCATTCAGACGGGTCCATGTATTTTCAGCGACAGCAGCAGTACCGCCAAAATCCATGCAGCGGCGCTGTATTTATGGCCTCCGAAAGGCCCATTCATTACCAACGGGGCTGCAGTAGCATCCCGCGGCCACGCAGGGGCAGATATTGTGAGGGAATTACATGGTAGTGGACGGAGCGCCCATGCATTTCCAATGGGAGTGCAGTACCTCAAAAATCCGCTCCAAGCCACCGAACTTGAGGGCCCGACGTTCCCTCAACACTAGCCCAGTGCAATCGACATTTCGTTCTGTGTACATTGTTACACAGAATGACAATACAAGGGAATTATTATTATTATTATTATTATTATGTATTCAGCCACTAGTGGCGGGCACAATACCCCAAACACTGGCCCGGCGCTGGCTGAGTTTATGGCCTCTGAAAGGCCCATACATTCAGACGGGTCCATGTATTTTCAGTTTTCCGTAGCAGGTGTGATTGTTTGTTTAATTAGGTAGTTTGTGTTGGTGACGGTGTTCCTAACTGTGGTGGCTTGTTTGTAGAATGTGGGGCCCTGCGTTTGTGTTATGTTGATTTCTGGTAATTTACTTTTTACTAAGTAGTCTTTCAGGTTTTTGTTTCTTTTAAAGGCTGAGATGATTTTGTAATCTTGGATTATGCTTGTGTTCTGTAGTGTCTGATTTATATTTTGTCCATTCATTCAGACGGGTCCATGTATTTTCAGCGACAGCCGCAGTACCGCCAAAATCCATGCAGCGGCGCTGGATTTATGGCCTCCGAAAGGCCCATTCATTCAGACGGGTCCATGTATTTTCAGCGACAGCCGCAGTACCGCCAAAATCCATGCAGAGGCGCTGAGTTTATGGCCTCCGAAAGGCCCATTCATTCAGACGGGTCCATGTATTTTCAGCGACAGCAGCAGTACCGCCAAAATCCATGCAGCGGCGCTGTATTTATGGCCTCCGAAAGGCCCATTCATTACCAACGGGGCTGCAGTAGCATCCCGCGGCCACGCAGGGGCAGATATTGTGAGGGAATTACATGGTAGTGGACGGAGCGCCCATGCATTTCCAATGGGAGTGCAGTACCTCAAAAATCCGCTCCAAGCCACCGAACTTGAGGGCCCGACGTTCCCTCAACACTAGCCCAGTGCAATCGACATTTCGTTCTGTGTACATTGTTACACAGAATGACAATACAAGGGAATTATTATTATTATTATTATTATTATGTATTCAGCCACTAGTGGCGGGCACAATACCCCAAACACTGGCCCGGCGCTGGCTGAGTTTATGGCCTCTGAAAGGCCCATACATTCAGACGGGTCCATGTATTTTCAGTTTTCCGTAGCAGGTGTGATTGTTTGTTTAATTAGGTAGTTTGTGTTGGTGACGGTGTTCCTAACTGTGGTGGCTTGTTTGTAGAATGTGGGGCCCTGCGTTTGTGTTATGTTGATTTCTGGTAATTTACTTTTTACTAAGTAGTCTTTCAGGTTTTTGTTTCTTTTAAAGGCTGAGATGATTTTGTAATCTTGGATTATGCTTGTGTTCTGTAGTGTCTGATTTATATTTTGTCCATTCATTCAGACGGGTCCATGTATTTTCAGCGACAGCCGCAGTACCGCCAAAATCCATGCAGCGGCGCTGGATTTATGGCCTCCGAAAGGCCCATTCATTCAGACGGGTCCATGTATTTTCAGCGACAGCCGCAGTACCGCCAAAATCCATGCAGAGGCGCTGAGTTTATGGCCTCCGAAAGGCCCATTCATTCAGACGGGTCCATGTATTTTCAGCGACAGCAGCAGTACCGCCAAAATCCATGCAGCGGCGCTGTATTTATGGCCTCCGAAAGGCCCATTCATTACCAACGGGGCTGCAGTAGCATCCCGCGGCCACGCAGGGGCAGATATTGTGAGGGAATTACATGGTAGTGGACGGAGCGCCCATGCATTTCCAATGGGAGTGCAGTACCTCAAAAATCCGCTAGAGGGCCCCGAACTTGAGGGCCCGGCGTTCCCTCAAGTGCCGATTTTATACCCCCTTCTCCAGCCGACAGCCAGAATTATATTAGGGACTCGCAATTTTGAGAGGTGAGCACCAGGGCTAATCAGCGGCCACCCGTGACCATTGAGTCCGACAGAGCAGAGGCTAGGGGCGGCCTCGCATCTCGCAATTACCGAGGGAAGATGCCGGTTCTCGAAAAATTTCTAAGTTTTTCAAATTTTAAAGTATTGAAGTATTTAGGGCGCTTCCCGCGGCCCTGGCTTTTGCATGTACCCCTCTAAGCTCCGGTTCTCGAAAAATGTCTAAGTTTTTCAAACTTTAAAGTATTGAAGCCGGACTTCCGCGGAGGCTGACAGGGGGCCTCCATCGAAGCACCCTTCACCCCCGGGTGAGCCGGCGTCGGCCCACGGGCCTGCCGGTTCCCCAACTGAGCGATTGGCACACGAGACCCGCCTCGGAGGGCCCACGTCGGCCGGCGCAAGCCGGTGTTCGGGCGTGCGGCTCCTCCGGCTTTGCGGGTCAAGCTCCAGCGCCGAGGATACTAGGCAAACGTTGGGCCCCCCCGAGCCGAGTGGATACCCGCCTCAGAAAGAGCTGGGGCGGTACGTACGGACGGCCTCACTAAGAGGGAACGGAAGCTACTAAAGCACACGTATAACTGTCCGATGTGCGAACGAAAGTGAGGCCGGACGAATCCGATACGAGTTACGAGTGAGGCGGGATCCACGGCTGGCACTCGCGGGGCCCTCTTGCGAAACCATGCCTCGGCGTGAACCTTTTGGCGGCAGAACCAAGACGAACCGAGGTCGAGCTTCCGTCTCGAGCCACACCCAGACGTCCGACCGTCGCGGAGCCCGACGCCACGCGTGCTAGGGCTCCGCGCGAAACATCGTTTCACGACACCCGCTCGTCAGCCCGTCCGAACGTATACGAGTGTCGCGCGGCCCCCCGGGCCCGGCTGTAGCCACAGCCTCGTCCCGGACCAGGGCCGCACCGCCACCAGCAGCGCCCCCCCGGCGGCAGACGCACTCTGGTTGATCCTGCCAGTAGCATATGCTTGTTTTCAAGATTAAGCCATGCATGTCTAAGTACGAATGGCCAGTACAGTGAAACTGCGAACGGCTCATTAAATCAGTTATGGTTCCTTTGATCGCTCCACCGTTACTTGGATAACTGTGGCAAATCCAGAGCTAATACATGCAAACGAGCGCCGACTCGCGGGCGGGGCTCCGGCCTCGCCCCGGGGACGCGTGCATTTATCAGACACAAAAACCCACGCGGTGTCCGGCGGGCGGGGGCTCAGCCGTCGCGCGCGTCCCCCGCGTCCGGCCTCCGCCTCTCCGGGCGGGGGCGTAAGCGGCGCGGGCGGCTCCGCGCGCGCCGGTCCTCGTTCCGCCGGCCCGGCCCCCCCTTTGTGTTGACTCAGGATAACCTCGTGCCGATCGCTCGCCCACCCGAGGCGGCGACGACTCATTCGAATGTCTGCCCTATCAACTTTCGATGGTAGACTCTGCGCCTACCATGGTGACCACGGGTAACGGGGAATCAGGGTTCGATTCCGGAGAGGGAGCATGAGAAACGGCTACCACATCCAAGGAAGGCAGCAGGCGCGCAAATTACCCACTCCCGACACGGGGAGGTAGTGACGAAAAATAACAATACGGGACTCGTTCGAGTCTCCGTAATTGGAATGAGCCGAACACAAACCCATCGGCCAGCATCCATTGGAGGGCAAGTCTGGTGCCAGCAGCCGCGGTAATTCCAGCTCCAATAGCGTATTTTAAAGTTGCTGCAGTTAAAAAGCTCCTAGTTGGACCCCGGGACGCGAGCTGACGGTCCGCCGCGAGGCGTGCATCCGTCTGTCCCAGCCCCTGCCTCTCGGCAAAAGCCCCCGTGATGCCCTTCGCTGGGTGTCACTCGCGGGGCCCGAAGCGTTTACTTTGAGGAAATTAGAGTGTTCAAAGCAGGCCACACGGCCGCCCCTGCATATCGCAGCTGGGAATAATGGAATAGGACTCCGGTTCTATTTTGTGGGTTGTCATGAACTGGGGCCATGATTAAGAGGGACGGCCGGGGGCATTCGTACTGCGCCGCTAGAGGTGAAATTCTTGGACCGGCGCAAGACGGACGAGAGCGAAAGCATTTGCCAAGAATGTTTTCATTAATCAAGAACGAAAGTCGGAGGTTCGAAGACGATCAGATACCGTCCTAGTTCCGACCATAAACGATGCCGACTCGCGATCCGGCGGCGTTATTCCCATGACCCGCCGAGCAGCACCCGGGAAACCGACCAAGTGTCTGGGTTCCGGGGGGAGTATTGTTGCAAAGCTGAAACTTAAAGGAATTGACGGAAGGGCACCACCAGGAGTGGAGCATGCGGCTTAATTTGACTCAACACGGGAAACCTCACCCGGCCCGGACACGGAAAGGATTGACAGATTGAAGGCTCTTTCTCGATACCGTGGGTGGTGGTGCATGGCCGTTCGTAGTTGGTGGAGCGATTTGTCTGGTTAATTCCGATAACGAACGAGACTCAAACATACTAAATAGTACCGCGGCCCCCCGCGCGGTCGGCGGCAGAAAACTTCTTAGAGGGACAAGTGGCTCTCAGCCACACGAGAATGAGCAATAACAGGTCTGTGATGCCCTTAGATGTCCGGGGCTGCACGCGCGCCACACTGAGCGTATAAGCGCGTCGTCTATCCCCGCGCCGGCAGGCGCGGGTAATCCTATGAACCCCGCTCGTGACAGGGCCTGGGGATTGCAATTATTTCCCACCAACGAGGAATTCCCAGTAAGCGCGGGTCATTAGCCTGCGTTGATTAAGTCCCTGCCCTTTGTACACACCGCCCGTCGCTACTACCGATCGGATGGCTTAGTGAGGTCCTCGGATAGTCCCCGCCGGGGCCGGCCCCGGCTCCGGCGGTGTGCCAGAAGACGGTCGAACTTGACTATCTAGAGGAAGTAAAAGTCGTAACAAGGTTTCTGTAGGTGAACCTGCAGAAGGATCATTAACGTACGAGCGGCAGCAGATCCGCCTCGGTACACCCCCGACGAGCCAGACGCCGAGGGCGGCGGGTCGTCGCAGGCGGAGGAAGAGGGTAGACCGGGACGGGACGGGACGGGGGGCGCGGCGCGGGTCACTCCCGGGCCGCGCGTCGGAGCGAGTTCGGCGGGCGCCACGCGGCGCGGCGCGACGCGAGAAAAGGCGGCGGGCGATGTCGCGCTACCTCCGTGCGAGCGGGGTAGCGCGCTCGTCCGACGACCCCAGTAGCGCGGCGCGGCGCGACGACAGGCGACCGCCAGCGACGGGCGAAAGGCGGCGGCCGTGCGCGGGACCCCCGTAACCGGGGAATCCCCCTATGCCGACGACCCTAGCTCGGCGCGGTTCTCGCGCTTCCGGCGCGCGCTTCCGGGGCGGCACTCGCCTCGACGACCTCCCGTCCTTTAAAGGTAACGGTTCGGGCCGGCGCCCCGGCGTCCGTCCGCCCGTCGGTGTCGCGTGTCCGTGCGGCGCGGGGCTGCTCTCGGCGAGGGTCGCCGAGCAAGCGGATCCCCGCACGGATCACAACGGCCGTATGGCGGCGGCGTCGGGACGCCCGCCCGAGACGAAGGTTCAGGGCGACGAAACGGTGCTCCCACCGGCTACCTTTTTCCCCGGCCAAACGCGTCCGTCGGCCGGAGCCCTCGAGGGGCCGCGTAGCGCGCGCGTGGGCCGGCCCCCGGACACCGGAGTCCCTCCCGGGGCTCCGGACACCGGGGGTTCGGTTCCGCGCGGTCCGCCGCGGTCTCCTCTGTCCATCCATAGTCCGGGCAGGCCGCGGCCGGGTCGGGGGCCAGTCCCCCCTCGGTGTCAGCGCGGTCGCGCCGCCCTTGTAAACCAAACCCACTCGCTGACGGGTAGCAACACCCAAAGCGTCGCTTCGCGGCGCGGCGGGGCTTCCAAGTCGGATGGCCTTCCGGGGTCCGGGTAGGAGACGCCGGGGGCCGGCCTCAGCGCCGAGCCCCCGACCTACCCGGCGAGTCCGGTCGCCGAGTCGTGTCAGGCCCGAGCGGGAGACGCCGGGCGCCGGCCTCAGCGCCGAGCGCCCGACCTACCCGGGCCGACGCACGTCTCGGGCGCCGTCGCGGCCCCGAGCGGGAGACGCCGGGCGCCGGCCTCAGCGCCGCGCGCCCGACCCGCTCGGCTCGTCGCGGCGTCGCGCGTATCGCGCCCGTCGGTAACCGCGCCGCGGGTTAGGGGCTCGCTCGCGGGAGCGACCGAACGGCACCCGCGGCGCGTTCGTCTCCGGTACAAACCCTGTCGTGAATTTGTCTCCGATCGTCCCGGGCGGACGTAAAAGGGCCCAAACGTACGACTCTTAGCGGTGGATCACTCGGCTCGTGCGTCGATGAAGAACGCAGCTAGCTGCGAGAACTAATGTGATTTGCAGGACACATTGATCATCGACACTTTGAACGCACATTGCGGCCCCGGTTTTACCCCGGGGCCACGCCTGTCTGAGCGGCGCTTTCCAATCGATCGGACGCGGGCCGGGCCCTCCGCGACATTCCGCCGGTCCGTCCGGCGGGTGGCGCGAGAACCCGGTCCGCGCGGGCGAGGCTCGGGCCCTCCGCGACATTCCGCC
>NW_028283132.1:277500-287500 GCF_059441175.1 Urocampus carinirostris
TTTCAGCCACTAGTGGCGGGCACAAGTCCCCCAACACTAGCCAAGTTCTCAGCCACTATTGGCGGGCACAAGTCCCCCAACACTAGCCCGGGATTCAGCCACTAGTGGCGGGCACGATTCCCCAAACACCGGTCCGATAATACGCGCGCATATCCCCAAACACCGGCCCGATAATACGCGCACAATTCCCCAAACACCGGCCCGGATTTCAGCCACTAGTGGCGGGCACAAGTCCCCAAACACTAGCCAAGTTCTCAGCCACTAGTGGCGGGCACAAATCCCCAAACACCGGTCCGATAATACGCGCGCATATCCCCAAACACCGGCCCGATAATACGCGCACAATTCCCCAAACACCGGCGCGGATTTCAGCCACTATTGGCGGGCACAAGTCCCCCAACACTAGCCCGGGATTCAGCCACTAGTGGCGGGCACGATTCCCCAAACACCGGTCCGATAATACGCGCGCATATCCCCAAACACCGGCCCGATAATACGCGCACAATTCCCCAAACACCGGCCCGGATTTCAGCCACTAGTGGCGGGCACAAGTCCCCAAACACTAGCCAAGTTCTCAACCTTCAGCTGAGTATATGGCCTCCGAAAGGCCCATACATTCAGACGGGTCCATGTATTTTCAGCGACAGCCGCAGTACCGCCAAAATCCATGCAGCGGCGCTGGATTTATGGCCTCCGAAAGGCCCATTCATTCAGACGGGTCCATGTATTTTCAGCGACAGCCGCAGTACCGCCAAAATCCATGCAGAGGCGCTGAGTTTATGGCCTCCGAAAGGCCCATTCATTCAGACGGGTCCATGTATTTTCAGCGACAGCAGCAGTACCGCCAAAATCCATGCAGCGGCGCTGTATTTATGGCCTCCGAAAGGCCCATTCATTACCAACGGGGCTGCAGTAGCATCCCGCGGCCACGCAGGGGCAGATATTGTGAGGGAATTACATGGTAGTGGACGGAGCGCCCATGCATTTCCAATGGGAGTGCAGTACCTCAAAAATCCGCTCCAAGCCACCGAACTTGAGGGCCCGACGTTCCCTCAACACTAGCCCAGTGCAATCGACATTTCGTTCTGTGTACATTGTTACACAGAATGACAATACAAGGGAATTATTATTATTATTATTATTATTATTATGTATTCAGCCACTAGTGGCGGGCACAATACCCCAAACACTGGCCCGGCGCTGGCTGAGTTTATGGCCTCCGAAAGGCCCATACATTCAGACGGGTCCATGTATTTTCAGTTTTCCGTAGCAGGTGTGATTGTTTGTTTAATTAGGTAGTTTGTGTTGGTGACGGTGTTCCTAACTGTGGTGGCTTGTTTGTAGAATGTGGGGCCCTGCGTTTGTGTTATGTTGATTTCTGGTAATTTACTTTTTACTAAGTAGTCTTTCAGGTTTTTGTTTCTTTTAAAGGCTGAGATGATTTTGTAATCTTGGATTATGCTTGTGTTCTGTAGTGTCTGATTTATATTTTGTCCATTCATTCAGACGGGTCCATGTATTTTCAGCGACAGCCGCAGTACCGCCAAAATCCATGCAGCGGCGCTGAATTTATGGCCTCCGAAAGGCCCATTCATTCAGACGGGTCCATGTATTTTCAGCGACAGCCGCAGTACCGCCAAAATCCATGCAGAGGCGCTGAGTTTATGGCCTCCGAAAGGCCCATTCATTCAGACGGGTCCATGTATTTTCAGCGACAGCAGCAGTACCGCCAAAATCCATGCAGCGGCGCTGTATTTATGGCCTCCGAAAGGCCCATTCATTACCAACGGGGCTGCAGTAGCATCCCGCGGCCACGCAGGGGCAGATATTGTGAGGGAATTACATGGTAGTGGACGGAGCGCCCATGCATTTCCAATGGGAGTGCAGTACCTCAAAAATCCGCTCCAAGCCACCGAACTTGAGGGCCCGACGTTCCCTCAACACTAGCCCAGTGCAATCGACATTTCGTTCTGTGTACATTGTTACACAGAATGACAATACAAGGGAATTATTATTATTATTATTATTATTATGTATTCAGCCACTAGTGGCGGGCACAATACCCCAAACACTGGCCCGGCGCTGGCTGAGTTTATGGCCTCTGAAAGGCCCATACATTCAGACGGGTCCATGTATTTTCAGTTTTCCGTAGCAGGTGTGATTGTTTGTTTAATTAGGTAGTTTGTGTTGGTGACGGTGTTCCTAACTGTGGTGGCTTGTTTGTAGAATGTGGGGCCCTGCGTTTGTGTTATGTTGATTTCTGGTAATTTACTTTTTACTAAGTAGTCTTTCAGGTTTTTGTTTCTTTTAAAGGCTGAGATGATTTTGTAATCTTGGATTATGCTTGTGTTCTGTAGTGTCTGATTTATATTTTGTCCATTCATTCAGACGGGTCCATGTATTTTCAGCGACAGCCGCAGTACCGCCAAAATCCATGCAGCGGCGCTGGATTTATGGCCTCCGAAAGGCCCATTCATTCAGACGGGTCCATGTATTTTCAGCGACAGCCGCAGTACCGCCAAAATCCATGCAGAGGCGCTGAGTTTATGGCCTCCGAAAGGCCCATTCATTCAGACGGGTCCATGTATTTTCAGCGACAGCAGCAGTACCGCCAAAATCCATGCAGCGGCGCTGTATTTATGGCCTCCGAAAGGCCCATTCATTACCAACGGGGCTGCAGTAGCATCCCGCGGCCACGCAGGGGCAGATATTGTGAGGGAATTACATGGTAGTGGACGGAGCGCCCATGCATTTCCAATGGGAGTGCAGTACCTCAAAAATCCGCTCCAAGCCACCGAACTTGAGGGCCCGACGTTCCCTCAACACTAGCCCAGTGCAATCGACATTTCGTTCTGTGTACATTGTTACACAGAATGACAATACAAGGGAATTATTATTATTATTATTATTATTATGTATTCAGCCACTAGTGGCGGGCACAATACCCCAAACACTGGCCCGGCGCTGGCTGAGTTTATGGCCTCTGAAAGGCCCATACATTCAGACGGGTCCATGTATTTTCAGTTTTCCGTAGCAGGTGTGATTGTTTGTTTAATTAGGTAGTTTGTGTTGGTGACGGTGTTCCTAACTGTGGTGGCTTGTTTGTAGAATGTGGGGCCCTGCGTTTGTGTTATGTTGATTTCTGGTAATTTACTTTTTACTAAGTAGTCTTTCAGGTTTTTGTTTCTTTTAAAGGCTGAGATGATTTTGTAATCTTGGATTATGCTTGTGTTCTGTAGTGTCTGATTTATATTTTGTCCATTCATTCAGACGGGTCCATGTATTTTCAGCGACAGCCGCAGTACCGCCAAAATCCATGCAGCGGCGCTGGATTTATGGCCTCCGAAAGGCCCATTCATTCAGACGGGTCCATGTATTTTCAGCGACAGCCGCAGTACCGCCAAAATCCATGCAGAGGCGCTGAGTTTATGGCCTCCGAAAGGCCCATTCATTCAGACGGGTCCATGTATTTTCAGCGACAGCAGCAGTACCGCCAAAATCCATGCAGCGGCGCTGTATTTATGGCCTCCGAAAGGCCCATTCATTACCAACGGGGCTGCAGTAGCATCCCGCGGCCACGCAGGGGCAGATATTGTGAGGGAATTACATGGTAGTGGACGGAGCGCCCATGCATTTCCAATGGGAGTGCAGTACCTCAAAAATCCGCTCCAAGCCACCGAACTTGAGGGCCCGACGTTCCCTCAACACTAGCCCAGTGCAATCGACATTTCGTTCTGTGTACATTGTTACACAGAATGACAATACAAGGGAATTATTATTATTATTATTATTATTATGTATTCAGCCACTAGTGGCGGGCACAATACCCCAAACACTGGCCCGGCGCTGGCTGAGTTTATGGCCTCTGAAAGGCCCATACATTCAGACGGGTCCATGTATTTTCAGTTTTCCGTAGCAGGTGTGATTGTTTGTTTAATTAGGTAGTTTGTGTTGGTGACGGTGTTCCTAACTGTGGTGGCTTGTTTGTAGAATGTGGGGCCCTGCGTTTGTGTTATGTTGATTTCTGGTAATTTACTTTTTACTAAGTAGTCTTTCAGGTTTTTGTTTCTTTTAAAGGCTGAGATGATTTTGTAATCTTGGATTATGCTTGTGTTCTGTAGTGTCTGATTTATATTTTGTCCATTCATTCAGACGGGTCCATGTATTTTCAGCGACAGCCGCAGTACCGCCAAAATCCATGCAGCGGCGCTGGATTTATGGCCTCCGAAAGGCCCATTCATTCAGACGGGTCCATGTATTTTCAGCGACAGCCGCAGTACCGCCAAAATCCATGCAGAGGCGCTGAGTTTATGGCCTCCGAAAGGCCCATTCATTCAGACGGGTCCATGTATTTTCAGCGACAGCAGCAGTACCGCCAAAATCCATGCAGCGGCGCTGTATTTATGGCCTCCGAAAGGCCCATTCATTACCAACGGGGCTGCAGTAGCATCCCGCGGCCACGCAGGGGCAGATATTGTGAGGGAATTACATGGTAGTGGACGGAGCGCCCATGCATTTCCAATGGGAGTGCAGTACCTCAAAAATCCGCTAGAGGGCCCCGAACTTGAGGGCCCGGCGTTCCCTCAAGTGCCGATTTTATACCCCCTTCTCCAGCCGACAGCCAGAATTATATTAGGGACTCGCAATTTTGAGAGGTGAGCACCAGGGCTAATCAGCGGCCACCCGTGACCATTGAGTCCGACAGAGCAGAGGCTAGGGGCGGCCTCGCATCTCGCAATTACCGAGGGAAGATGCCGGTTCTCGAAAAATTTCTAAGTTTTTCAAATTTTAAAGTATTGAAGTATTTAGGGCGCTTCCCGCGGCCCTGGCTTTTGCATGTACCCCTCTAAGCTCCGGTTCTCGAAAAATGTCTAAGTTTTTCAAACTTTAAAGTATTGAAGCCGGACTTCCGCGGAGGCTGACAGGGGGCCTCCATCGAAGCACCCTTCACCCCCGGGTGAGCCGGCGTCGGCCCACGGGCCTGCCGGTTCCCCAACTGAGCGATTGGCACACGAGACCCGCCTCGGAGGGCCCACGTCGGCCGGCGCAAGCCGGTGTTCGGGCGTGCGGCTCCTCCGGCTTTGCGGGTCAAGCTCCAGCGCCGAGGATACTAGGCAAACGTTGGGCCCCCCCGAGCCGAGTGGATACCCGCCTCAGAAAGAGCTGGGGCGGTACGTACGGACGGCCTCACTAAGAGGGAACGGAAGCTACTAAAGCACACGTATAACTGTCCGATGTGCGAACGAAAGTGAGGCCGGACGAATCCGATACGAGTTACGAGTGAGGCGGGATCCACGGCTGGCACTCGCGGGGCCCTCTTGCGAAACCATGCCTCGGCGTGAACCTTTTGGCGGCAGAACCAAGACGAACCGAGGTCGAGCTTCCGTCTCGAGCCACACCCAGACGTCCGACCGTCGCGGAGCCCGACGCCACGCGTGCTAGGGCTCCGCGCGAAACATCGTTTCACGACACCCGCTCGTCAGCCCGTCCGAACGTATACGAGTGTCGCGCGGCCCCCCGGGCCCGGCTGTAGCCACAGCCTCGTCCCGGACCAGGGCCGCACCGCCACCAGCAGCGCCCCCCCGGCGGCAGACGCACTCTGGTTGATCCTGCCAGTAGCATATGCTTGTTTTCAAGATTAAGCCATGCATGTCTAAGTACGAATGGCCAGTACAGTGAAACTGCGAACGGCTCATTAAATCAGTTATGGTTCCTTTGATCGCTCCACCGTTACTTGGATAACTGTGGCAAATCCAGAGCTAATACATGCAAACGAGCGCCGACTCGCGGGCGGGGCTCCGGCCTCGCCCCGGGGACGCGTGCATTTATCAGACACAAAAACCCACGCGGTGTCCGGCGGGCGGGGGCTCAGCCGTCGCGCGCGTCCCCCGCGTCCGGCCTCCGCCTCTCCGGGCGGGGGCGTAAGCGGCGCGGGCGGCTCCGCGCGCGCCGGTCCTCGTTCCGCCGGCCCGGCCCCCCCTTTGTGTTGACTCAGGATAACCTCGTGCCGATCGCTCGCCCACCCGAGGCGGCGACGACTCATTCGAATGTCTGCCCTATCAACTTTCGATGGTAGACTCTGCGCCTACCATGGTGACCACGGGTAACGGGGAATCAGGGTTCGATTCCGGAGAGGGAGCATGAGAAACGGCTACCACATCCAAGGAAGGCAGCAGGCGCGCAAATTACCCACTCCCGACACGGGGAGGTAGTGACGAAAAATAACAATACGGGACTCGTTCGAGTCTCCGTAATTGGAATGAGCCGAACACAAACCCATCGGCCAGCATCCATTGGAGGGCAAGTCTGGTGCCAGCAGCCGCGGTAATTCCAGCTCCAATAGCGTATTTTAAAGTTGCTGCAGTTAAAAAGCTCCTAGTTGGACCCCGGGACGCGAGCTGACGGTCCGCCGCGAGGCGTGCATCCGTCTGTCCCAGCCCCTGCCTCTCGGCAAAAGCCCCCGTGATGCCCTTCGCTGGGTGTCACTCGCGGGGCCCGAAGCGTTTACTTTGAGGAAATTAGAGTGTTCAAAGCAGGCCACACGGCCGCCCCTGCATATCGCAGCTGGGAATAATGGAATAGGACTCCGGTTCTATTTTGTGGGTTGTCATGAACTGGGGCCATGATTAAGAGGGACGGCCGGGGGCATTCGTACTGCGCCGCTAGAGGTGAAATTCTTGGACCGGCGCAAGACGGACGAGAGCGAAAGCATTTGCCAAGAATGTTTTCATTAATCAAGAACGAAAGTCGGAGGTTCGAAGACGATCAGATACCGTCCTAGTTCCGACCATAAACGATGCCGACTCGCGATCCGGCGGCGTTATTCCCATGACCCGCCGAGCAGCACCCGGGAAACCGACCAAGTGTCTGGGTTCCGGGGGGAGTATTGTTGCAAAGCTGAAACTTAAAGGAATTGACGGAAGGGCACCACCAGGAGTGGAGCATGCGGCTTAATTTGACTCAACACGGGAAACCTCACCCGGCCCGGACACGGAAAGGATTGACAGATTGAAGGCTCTTTCTCGATACCGTGGGTGGTGGTGCATGGCCGTTCGTAGTTGGTGGAGCGATTTGTCTGGTTAATTCCGATAACGAACGAGACTCAAACATACTAAATAGTACCGCGGCCCCCCGCGCGGTCGGCGGCAGAAAACTTCTTAGAGGGACAAGTGGCTCTCAGCCACACGAGAATGAGCAATAACAGGTCTGTGATGCCCTTAGATGTCCGGGGCTGCACGCGCGCCACACTGAGCGTATAAGCGCGTCGTCTATCCCCGCGCCGGCAGGCGCGGGTAATCCTATGAACCCCGCTCGTGACAGGGCCTGGGGATTGCAATTATTTCCCACCAACGAGGAATTCCCAGTAAGCGCGGGTCATTAGCCTGCGTTGATTAAGTCCCTGCCCTTTGTACACACCGCCCGTCGCTACTACCGATCGGATGGCTTAGTGAGGTCCTCGGATAGTCCCCGCCGGGGCCGGCCCCGGCTCCGGCGGTGTGCCAGAAGACGGTCGAACTTGACTATCTAGAGGAAGTAAAAGTCGTAACAAGGTTTCTGTAGGTGAACCTGCAGAAGGATCATTAACGTACGAGCGGCAGCAGATCCGCCTCGGTACACCCCCGACGAGCCAGACGCCGAGGGCGGCGGGTCGTCGCAGGCGGAGGAAGAGGGTAGACCGGGACGGGACGGGACGGGGGGCGCGGCGCGGGTCACTCCCGGGCCGCGCGTCGGAGCGAGTTCGGCGGGCGCCACGCGGCGCGGCGCGACGCGAGAAAAGGCGGCGGGCGATGTCGCGCTACCTCCGTGCGAGCGGGGTAGCGCGCTCGTCCGACGACCCCAGTAGCGCGGCGCGGCGCGACGACAGGCGACCGCCAGCGACGGGCGAAAGGCGGCGGCCGTGCGCGGGACCCCCGTAACCGGGGAATCCCCCTATGCCGACGACCCTAGCTCGGCGCGGTTCTCGCGCTTCCGGCGCGCGCTTCCGGGGCGGCACTCGCCTCGACGACCTCCCGTCCTTTAAAGGTAACGGTTCGGGCCGGCGCCCCGGCGTCCGTCCGCCCGTCGGTGTCGCGTGTCCGTGCGGCGCGGGGCTGCTCTCGGCGAGGGTCGCCGAGCAAGCGGATCCCCGCACGGATCACAACGGCCGTATGGCGGCGGCGTCGGGACGCCCGCCCGAGACGAAGGTTCAGGGCGACGAAACGGTGCTCCCACCGGCTACCTTTTTCCCCGGCCAAACGCGTCCGTCGGCCGGAGCCCTCGAGGGGCCGCGTAGCGCGCGCGTGGGCCGGCCCCCGGACACCGGAGTCCCTCCCGGGGCTCCGGACACCGGGGGTTCGGTTCCGCGCGGTCCGCCGCGGTCTCCTCTGTCCATCCATAGTCCGGGCAGGCCGCGGCCGGGTCGGGGGCCAGTCCCCCCTCGGTGTCAGCGCGGTCGCGCCGCCCTTGTAAACCAAACCCACTCGCTGACGGGTAGCAACACCCAAAGCGTCGCTTCGCGGCGCGGCGGGGCTTCCAAGTCGGATGGCCTTCCGGGGTCCGGGTAGGAGACGCCGGGGGCCGGCCTCAGCGCCGAGCCCCCGACCTACCCGGCGAGTCCGGTCGCCGAGTCGTGTCAGGCCCGAGCGGGAGACGCCGGGCGCCGGCCTCAGCGCCGAGCGCCCGACCTACCCGGGCCGACGCACGTCTCGGGCGCCGTCGCGGCCCCGAGCGGGAGACGCCGGGCGCCGGCCTCAGCGCCGCGCGCCCGACCCGCTCGGCTCGTCGCGGCGTCGCGCGTATCGCGCCCGTCGGTAACCGCGCCGCGGGTTAGGGGCTCGCTCGCGGGAGCGACCGAACGGCACCCGCGGCGCGTTCGTCTCCGGTACAAACCCTGTCGTGAATTTGTCTCCGATCGTCCCGGGCGGACGTAAAAGGGCCCAAACGTACGACTCTTAGCGGTGGATCACTCGGCTCGTGCGTCGATGAAGAACGCAGCTAGCTGCGAGAACTAATGTGATTTGCAGGACACATTGATCATCGACACTTTGAACGCACATTGCGGCCCCGGTTTTACCCCGGGGCCACGCCTGTCTGAGCGGCGCTTTCCAATCGATCGGACGCGGGCCGGGCCCTCCGCGACATTCCGCCGGTCCGTCCGGCGGGTGGCGCGAGAACCCGGTCCGCGCGGGCGAGGCTCGGGCCCTCCGCGACATTCCGCCGGTCCGCCCGGCGGGTGGCGCGCGACCCGTCTCCCCGCCCACTCCGCGGCTGGGGTTTCGCAGGGACCCCCGTCCCTTCGTACCCTCAAATACAGACTCGGGCGGCGCTCCGTGTCCGTCCGCCCGTCGGTGTCGCGCGTCCGCGCGTCCGGAGGTGCTTCTCGGCTGCCGGTGAGTACGGCTGGTACTTAGCATACCGAGAAGGTGCTCCGCGCGCGCGGCTCCGCGCGGCGGCCCGTATGGCGGCGGCGCTCGGCGCCCTCCTCAGGTAAAGGTCCCGGTCGGCGCCTCGGCGTCCGTCCGCCCGTCGGTGTCGCGTGTCCGTGCGGCGCGGGGCTGCTCTCGGCGAGGGTCGCCGAGCAAGCGGATCCCCGCACGGATCACAACGGCCGTATGGCGGCGGCGCCGGTCCCGGCGCCGGCCCCGACCGCACAGCTCTACGCGCACGCCCTCAGATCAGACGAGACGACCCGCTGAATTTAAGCATATTACTAAGCGGAGGAAAAGAAACTAACCAGGATTCCCTCAGTAGCGGCGAGCGAAGAGGGAAAAGCCCAGCGCCGAATCCCCGCCCTGCGGTAGGGCGAGGGAAATGTGGCGTACGGAAGGCCGCTTTAGCCCGGCGCCGCTCGGGGGCCCGAGTCCTTCTGATAGAGGCTCAGCCCAGGGACGGTGTGAGGCCGGTAGCGGCCCCCGGCTCGCCGGGGCGAGGCCTTCTCGGAGTCGGGTTGCTTGTGAATGCAGCCCAAAGCGGGTGGTAAACTCCATCTAAGGCTAAATACTGGCACGAGACCGATAGTCGA
>NW_028283132.1:292500-300000 GCF_059441175.1 Urocampus carinirostris
TCCCCAAACGCAAGCCAGGAGACGAACCACAAGAGGCGGCAGCCAGTCCCCAAACACCAGCCGGGGACCGGCCCACAAGAGGCGGCAGCCAGTCCCCAAACACCAGCCGGGGACCGGCCCACAAGAGGCGGCAGCCAGTCCCCAAACGCAAGCCAGGAGACGAACCACAAGAGGCGGCAGCCAGTCCCCAAACACCAGCCGGGGACCGGCCCACAAGAGGCGGCAGCCAGTCCCCAAACACCAGCCGGGGACCGGCCCACAAGAGGCGGCAGCCAGTCCCCAAACGCAAGCCAGGAGACGAACCACAAGAGGCGGCAGCCAGTCCCCAAACACCAGCCGGGGACCGGCCCACAAGAGGCGGCAGCCGGTCCCCAAACACCAGCCGGGGACCGGCCCACAAGAGGCGGCAGCCGGTCCCCAAACACCGGCCGGGGACCGGCCCACAGGAGGCGGCAGCCGGTCCCCAAACACCAGCCGGGGACCGGCCCACAAGAGGCGGCAGCCGGTCCCCAAACACCGGCCGGGGACCGGCCCACAGGAGGCGGCAGCCGGTCCCCAAACACCAGCCGGGGACCGGCCCACAAGAGGCGGCAGCCGGTCCCCAAACACCGGCCGGGGACCGGCCCACAGGAGGCGGCAGCCGGTCCCCAAACACCAGCCGGGGACCGGCCCACAAGAGGCGGCAGCCGGTCCCCAAACACCGGCCGGGGACCGGCCCACAGGAGGCGGCAGCCGGTCCCCAAACACCAGCCGGGGACCGGCCCACAAGAGGCGGCAGCCGGTCCCCAAACACCGGCCGGGGACCGGCCCACAGGAGGCGGCAGCCGGTCCCCAAACACCAGCCGGGGACCGGCCCACAGGAGGCGGCAGCCGGTCCCCAAACACCAGCCGGGGACCGGCCCACAGGAGGCGGCAGCCAGTCCCCAAACACTGGCCGGGGAGTGGCACAAATTCTAAGTCCCACGAGCCCCTGGTGACCCGACAATCGGACTTAGTGCAATTTTCCAAGTGCTGCAAGCCAATGTTGGCCCGACAAGTCCCCAAACGGCAGCCCGGTTTTGAGCCACTAGTGTCGGCCTATAAGTCCCCAAACACCGGCCCGGTTTTACGACCACTAGTCCCCCAACACTAGCCCGGGATTCAGCCACTAGTGGCGGGCACAATTCCCCAAACACCGGTCCGATAATACGCGCGCATATCCCCAAACACCGGTCCGATAATACGCGCGCATATCCCCAAACACCGGCCCGATAAAACGCGCACAATTCCCCAAACACCGGCCCGGATTTCAGCCACTAGTGGCGGGCACAAGTCCCCAAACACTAGCCAAGTTCTCAGCCACTAGTGGCGGGCACAATTCCCCAAACACCGGTCCGATAATACGCGCGCATATCCCCAAACACCGGCCCGATAATACGCGCACAATTCCCCAAACACCGGCGCGGATTTCAGCCACTATTGGCGGGCACAAGTCCCCCAACACTAGCCCGGGATTCAGCCACTAGTGGCGGGCACGATTCCCCAAACACCGGTCCGATAATACGCGCGCATATCCCCAAACACCGGCCCGATAAAACGCGCACAATTCCCCAAACACCGGCCCGGATTTCAGCCACTAGTGGCGGGCACAAGTCCCCAAACACTAGCCAAGTTCTCAGCCACTAGTGGCGGGCACAATTCCCCAAACACCGGTCCGATAATACGCGCGCATATCCCCAAACACCGGCCCGATAATACGCGCGCAATTCCCCAAACACCGGCCCGGATTTCAGCCACTAGTGGCGGGCACAAGTCCCCAAACACTAGCCAAGTTCTCAGCCACTAGTGGCGGGCACAATTCCCCAAACACCGGTCCGATAATACGCGCGCATATCCCCAAACACCGGCCCGATAATACGCGCACAATTCCCCAAACACCGGCGCAGATTTCAGCCACTATTGGCGGGCACAAGTCCCCCAACACTAGCCCGGGATTCAGCCACTAGTGGCGGGCACAAGTCCCCAAACACCGGTCCGATAATACGCGCGCATATCCCCAAACACCGGCCCGATAATACGCGCACAATTCCCCAAACACCGGCGCGGATTTCAGCCACTATTGGCGGTCACAAGTCCCCCAACACTAGCCCGGATTTCAGCCACTATTGGAGGGCACAAGTCCCCCAACACTAGCCCAGTTCTCAGCCACTAGTGGCGGGCACAATTCCCCAAACACCGGTCCGATAATACGCGCGCATATCCCCAAACACCGGCCCGATAATACGCGCACAATTCCCCAAACACCGGCGCGGATTTCAGCCACTATTGGCGGGCACAAGTCCCCCAACACTAGCCCGGGATTCAGCCACTAGTGGCGGGCACGATTCCCCAAACACCGGTCCGATAATACGCGCGCATATCCCCAAACACCGGCCCGATAATACGCGCACAATTCCCCAAACACCGGCGCGGATTTCAGCCACTATTGGAGGGCACAAGTCCCCCAACACTAGCCCAGTTCTCAGCCACTAGTGGCGGGCACAATTCCCCAAACACCGGTCCGATAATACGCGCGCATATCCCCAAACACCGGCCCGATAATACGCGCACAATTCCCCAAACACCGGCGCGGATTTCAGCCACTATTGGAGGGCACAAGTCCCCCAACACTAGCCCAGTTCTCAGCCACTAGTGGCGGGCACAATTCCCCAAACACCGGTCCGATAATACGCGCGCATATCCCCGAACACCGGCCCGATAATACGCGCACAATTCCCCAAACACCGGCGCGGATTTCAGCCACTATTGGCGGGCACAAGTCCCCCAACACTAGCCCGGGATTCAGCCACTAGTGGCGGGCACGATTCCCCAAACACCGGCCCGATAATACGCGCGCATATCCCCAAACACCGGTCCGATAATACGCGCGCATATCCCCAAACACCGGCCCGATAATACGCGCACAATTCCCCAAACACCGGCGCGGATTTCAGCCACTATTGGCGGGCACAAGTCCCCCAACACTAGCCCGGGATTCAGCCACTAGTGGCGGGCACGATTCCCCAAACACCGGTCCGATAATACGCGCGCATATCCCCAAACACCGGCCCGATAATACGCGCACAATTCCCCAAACACCGGCCCGATAATACGCGCGCAATTCCCCAAACACCGGCCCGATAATACGCGCGCAATTCCCCAAACACCGGCCCGATAATACGCGCACATTTCCCCAAACACCGGCGCGGATTTCAGCCACTATTGGCGGGCACAAGTCCCCCAACACTAGCCCGGGATTCAGCCACTATTGGCGGGCACAAGTCCCCCAACACTAGCCCGGGATTCAGCCACTAGTGGCGGGCACGATTCCCCAAACACCGGCCCGGCGCTGAGTATATGGCCTCCGAAAGGCCCATACATTCAGACGGGTCCATGTATTTTCAACGACAGCAGCAGTACCGCCAAAATCCATGCAGCGGCGCTGGATTTATGGCCTCCGAAAGGCCCATTCATTCAGACGGGTCCATGTATTTTCAGCGACAGCCGCAGTACCGCCAAAATCCATGCAGCGGCGCTGGATTTATGGCCTCCGAAAGGCCCATTCATTCAGACGGGTCCATGTATTTTCAGCGACAGCCGCAGTACCGCCAAAATCCATGCAGAGGCGCTGAGTTTATGGCCTCCGAAAGGCCCATTCATTCAGACGGGTCCATGTATTTTCAGCGACAGCAGCAGTACCGCCAAAATCCATGCAGCGGCGCTGTATTTATGGCCTCCGAAAGGCCCATTCATTACCAACGGGGCTGCAGTAGCATCCCGCGGCCACGCAGGGGCAGATATTGTGAGGGAATTACATGGTAGTGGACGGAGCGCCCATGCATTTCCAATGGGAGTGCAGTACCTCAAAAATCCGCTCCAAGCCACCGAACTTGAGGGCCCGACGTTCCCTCAACACTAGCCCAGTGCAATCGACATTTCGTTCTGTGTACATTGTTACACAGAATGACAATACAAGGGAATTATTATTATTATTATTATTATTATGTATTCAGCCACTAGTGGCGGGCACAATACCCCAAACACTGGCCCGGCGCTGGCTGAGTTTATGGCCTCCGAAAGGCCCATACATTCAGACGGGTCCATGTATTTTCAGTTTTCCGTAGCAGGTGTGATTGTTTGTTTAATTAGGTAGTTTGTGTTGGTGACGGTGTTCCTAACTGTGGTGGCTTGTTTGTAGAATGTGGGGCCCTGCGTTTGTGTTATGTTGATTTCTGGTAATTTACTTTTTACTAAGTAGTCTTTCAGGTTTTTGTTTCTTTTAAAGGCTGAGATGATTTTGTAATCTTGGATTATGCTTGTGTTCTGTAGTGTCTGATTTATATTTTGTCCATTCATTCAGACGGGTCCATGTATTTTCAGCGACAGCCGCAGTACCGCCAAAATCCATGCAGCGGCGCTGGATTTATGGCCTCCGAAAGGCCCATTCATTCAGACGGGTCCATGTATTTTCAGCGACAGCCGCAGTACCGCCAAAATCCATGCAGAGGCGCTGAGTTTATGGCCTCCGAAAGGCCCATTCATTCAGACGGGTCCATGTATTTTCAGCGACAGCAGCAGTACCGCCAAAATCCATGCAGCGGCGCTGTATTTATGGCCTCCGAAAGGCCCATTCATTACCAACGGGGCTGCAGTAGCATCCCGCGGCCACGCAGGGGCAGATATTGTGAGGGAATTACATGGTAGTGGACGGAGCGCCCATGCATTTCCAATGGGAGTGCAGTACCTCAAAAATCCGCTCCAAGCCACCGAACTTGAGGGCCCGACGTTCCCTCAACACTAGCCCAGTGCAATCGACATTTCGTTCTGTGTACATTGTTACACAGAATGACAATACAAGGGAATTATTATTATTATTATTATTATTATGTATTCAGCCACTAGTGGCGGGCACAATACCCCAAACACTGGCCCGGCGCTGGCTGAGTTTATGGCCTCTGAAAGGCCCATACATTCAGACGGGTCCATGTATTTTCAGTTTTCCGTAGCAGGTGTGATTGTTTGTTTAATTAGGTAGTTTGTGTTGGTGACGGTGTTCCTAACTGTGGTGGCTTGTTTGTAGAATGTGGGGCCCTGCGTTTGTGTTATGTTGATTTCTGGTAATTTACTTTTTACTAAGTAGTCTTTCAGGTTTTTGTTTCTTTTAAAGGCTGAGATGATTTTGTAATCTTGGATTATGCTTGTGTTCTGTAGTGTCTGATTTATATTTTGTCCATTCATTCAGACGGGTCCATGTATTTTCAGCGACAGCCGCAGTACCGCCAAAATCCATGCAGCGGCGCTGGATTTATGGCCTCCGAAAGGCCCATTCATTCAGACGGGTCCATGTATTTTCAGCGACAGCCGCAGTACCGCCAAAATCCATGCAGAGGCGCTGAGTTTATGGCCTCCGAAAGGCCCATTCATTCAGACGGGTCCATGTATTTTCAGCGACAGCAGCAGTACCGCCAAAATCCATGCAGCGGCGCTGTATTTATGGCCTCCGAAAGGCCCATTCATTACCAACGGGGCTGCAGTAGCATCCCGCGGCCACGCAGGGGCAGATATTGTGAGGGAATTACATGGTAGTGGACGGAGCGCCCATGCATTTCCAATGGGAGTGCAGTACCTCAAAAATCCGCTCCAAGCCACCGAACTTGAGGGCCCGACGTTCCCTCAACACTAGCCCAGTGCAATCGACATTTCGTTCTGTGTACATTGTTACACAGAATGACAATACAAGGGAATTATTATTATTATTATTATTATTATGTATTCAGCCACTAGTGGCGGGCACAATACCCCAAACACTGGCCCGGCGCTGGCTGAGTTTATGGCCTCTGAAAGGCCCATACATTCAGACGGGTCCATGTATTTTCAGTTTTCCGTAGCAGGTGTGATTGTTTGTTTAATTAGGTAGTTTGTGTTGGTGACGGTGTTCCTAACTGTGGTGGCTTGTTTGTAGAATGTGGGGCCCTGCGTTTGTGTTATGTTGATTTCTGGTAATTTACTTTTTACTAAGTAGTCTTTCAGGTTTTTGTTTCTTTTAAAGGCTGAGATGATTTTGTAATCTTGGATTATGCTTGTGTTCTGTAGTGTCTGATTTATATTTTGTCCATTCATTCAGACGGGTCCATGTATTTTCAGCGACAGCCGCAGTACCGCCAAAATCCATGCAGCGGCGCTGGATTTATGGCCTCCGAAAGGCCCATTCATTCAGACGGGTCCATGTATTTTCAGCGACAGCCGCAGTACCGCCAAAATCCATGCAGAGGCGCTGAGTTTATGGCCTCCGAAAGGCCCATTCATTCAGACGGGTCCATGTATTTTCAGCGACAGCAGCAGTACCGCCAAAATCCATGCAGCGGCGCTGTATTTATGGCCTCCGAAAGGCCCATTCATTACCAACGGGGCTGCAGTAGCATCCCGCGGCCACGCAGGGGCAGATATTGTGAGGGAATTACATGGTAGTGGACGGAGCGCCCATGCATTTCCAATGGGAGTGCAGTACCTCAAAAATCCGCTCCAAGCCACCGAACTTGAGGGCCCGACGTTCCCTCAACACTAGCCCAGTGCAATCGACATTTCGTTCTGTGTACATTGTTACACAGAATGACAATACAAGGGAATTATTATTATTATTATTATTATTATGTATTCAGCCACTAGTGGCGGGCACAATACCCCAAACACTGGCCCGGCGCTGGCTGAGTTTATGGCCTCTGAAAGGCCCATACATTCAGACGGGTCCATGTATTTTCAGTTTTCCGTAGCAGGTGTGATTGTTTGTTTAATTAGGTAGTTTGTGTTGGTGACGGTGTTCCTAACTGTGGTGGCTTGTTTGTAGAATGTGGGGCCCTGCGTTTGTGTTATGTTGATTTCTGGTAATTTACTTTTTACTAAGTAGTCTTTCAGGTTTTTGTTTCTTTTAAAGGCTGAGATGATTTTGTAATCTTGGATTATGCTTGTGTTCTGTAGTGTCTGATTTATATTTTGTCCATTCATTCAGACGGGTCCATGTATTTTCAGCGACAGCCGCAGTACCGCCAAAATCCATGCAGCGGCGCTGGATTTATGGCCTCCGAAAGGCCCATTCATTCAGACGGGTCCATGTATTTTCAGCGACAGCCGCAGTACCGCCAAAATCCATGCAGAGGCGCTGAGTTTATGGCCTCCGAAAGGCCCATTCATTCAGACGGGTCCATGTATTTTCAGCGACAGCAGCAGTACCGCCAAAATCCATGCAGCGGCGCTGTATTTATGGCCTCCGAAAGGCCCATTCATTACCAACGGGGCTGCAGTAGCATCCCGCGGCCACGCAGGGGCAGATATTGTGAGGGAATTACATGGTAGTGGACGGAGCGCCCATGCATTTCCAATGGGAGTGCAGTACCTCAAAAATCCGCTAGAGGGCCCCGAACTTGAGGGCCCGGCGTTCCCTCAAGTGCCGATTTTATACCCCCTTCTCCAGCCGACAGCCAGAAT
>NW_028283132.1:312500-320000 GCF_059441175.1 Urocampus carinirostris
AATACGCGCACAATTCCCCAAACACCGGCCCGGATTTCAGCCACTAGTGGCGGGCACAAGTCCCCAAACACTAGCCAAGTTCTCAACCTTCAGCTGAGTATATGGCCTCCGAAAGGCCCATACATTCAGACGGGTCCATGTATTTTCAGCGACAGCCGCAGTACCGCCAAAATCCATGCAGCGGCGCTGGATTTATGGCCTCCGAAAGGCCCATTCATTCAGACGGGTCCATGTATTTTCAGCGACAGCCGCAGTACCGCCAAAATCCATGCAGAGGCGCTGAGTTTATGGCCTCCGAAAGGCCCATTCATTCAGACGGGTCCATGTATTTTCAGCGACAGCAGCAGTACCGCCAAAATCCATGCAGCGGCGCTGTATTTATGGCCTCCGAAAGGCCCATTCATTACCAACGGGGCTGCAGTAGCATCCCGCGGCCACGCAGGGGCAGATATTGTGAGGGAATTACATGGTAGTGGACGGAGCGCCCATGCATTTCCAATGGGAGTGCAGTACCTCAAAAATCCGCTCCAAGCCACCGAACTTGAGGGCCCGACGTTCCCTCAACACTAGCCCAGTGCAATCGACATTTCGTTCTGTGTACATTGTTACACAGAATGACAATACAAGGGAATTATTATTATTATTATTATTATTATTATGTATTCAGCCACTAGTGGCGGGCACAATACCCCAAACACTGGCCCGGCGCTGGCTGAGTTTATGGCCTCCGAAAGGCCCATACATTCAGACGGGTCCATGTATTTTCAGTTTTCCGTAGCAGGTGTGATTGTTTGTTTAATTAGGTAGTTTGTGTTGGTGACGGTGTTCCTAACTGTGGTGGCTTGTTTGTAGAATGTGGGGCCCTGCGTTTGTGTTATGTTGATTTCTGGTAATTTACTTTTTACTAAGTAGTCTTTCAGGTTTTTGTTTCTTTTAAAGGCTGAGATGATTTTGTAATCTTGGATTATGCTTGTGTTCTGTAGTGTCTGATTTATATTTTGTCCATTCATTCAGACGGGTCCATGTATTTTCAGCGACAGCCGCAGTACCGCCAAAATCCATGCAGCGGCGCTGAATTTATGGCCTCCGAAAGGCCCATTCATTCAGACGGGTCCATGTATTTTCAGCGACAGCCGCAGTACCGCCAAAATCCATGCAGAGGCGCTGAGTTTATGGCCTCCGAAAGGCCCATTCATTCAGACGGGTCCATGTATTTTCAGCGACAGCAGCAGTACCGCCAAAATCCATGCAGCGGCGCTGTATTTATGGCCTCCGAAAGGCCCATTCATTACCAACGGGGCTGCAGTAGCATCCCGCGGCCACGCAGGGGCAGATATTGTGAGGGAATTACATGGTAGTGGACGGAGCGCCCATGCATTTCCAATGGGAGTGCAGTACCTCAAAAATCCGCTCCAAGCCACCGAACTTGAGGGCCCGACGTTCCCTCAACACTAGCCCAGTGCAATCGACATTTCGTTCTGTGTACATTGTTACACAGAATGACAATACAAGGGAATTATTATTATTATTATTATTATTATGTATTCAGCCACTAGTGGCGGGCACAATACCCCAAACACTGGCCCGGCGCTGGCTGAGTTTATGGCCTCTGAAAGGCCCATACATTCAGACGGGTCCATGTATTTTCAGTTTTCCGTAGCAGGTGTGATTGTTTGTTTAATTAGGTAGTTTGTGTTGGTGACGGTGTTCCTAACTGTGGTGGCTTGTTTGTAGAATGTGGGGCCCTGCGTTTGTGTTATGTTGATTTCTGGTAATTTACTTTTTACTAAGTAGTCTTTCAGGTTTTTGTTTCTTTTAAAGGCTGAGATGATTTTGTAATCTTGGATTATGCTTGTGTTCTGTAGTGTCTGATTTATATTTTGTCCATTCATTCAGACGGGTCCATGTATTTTCAGCGACAGCCGCAGTACCGCCAAAATCCATGCAGCGGCGCTGGATTTATGGCCTCCGAAAGGCCCATTCATTCAGACGGGTCCATGTATTTTCAGCGACAGCCGCAGTACCGCCAAAATCCATGCAGAGGCGCTGAGTTTATGGCCTCCGAAAGGCCCATTCATTCAGACGGGTCCATGTATTTTCAGCGACAGCAGCAGTACCGCCAAAATCCATGCAGCGGCGCTGTATTTATGGCCTCCGAAAGGCCCATTCATTACCAACGGGGCTGCAGTAGCATCCCGCGGCCACGCAGGGGCAGATATTGTGAGGGAATTACATGGTAGTGGACGGAGCGCCCATGCATTTCCAATGGGAGTGCAGTACCTCAAAAATCCGCTCCAAGCCACCGAACTTGAGGGCCCGACGTTCCCTCAACACTAGCCCAGTGCAATCGACATTTCGTTCTGTGTACATTGTTACACAGAATGACAATACAAGGGAATTATTATTATTATTATTATTATTATGTATTCAGCCACTAGTGGCGGGCACAATACCCCAAACACTGGCCCGGCGCTGGCTGAGTTTATGGCCTCTGAAAGGCCCATACATTCAGACGGGTCCATGTATTTTCAGTTTTCCGTAGCAGGTGTGATTGTTTGTTTAATTAGGTAGTTTGTGTTGGTGACGGTGTTCCTAACTGTGGTGGCTTGTTTGTAGAATGTGGGGCCCTGCGTTTGTGTTATGTTGATTTCTGGTAATTTACTTTTTACTAAGTAGTCTTTCAGGTTTTTGTTTCTTTTAAAGGCTGAGATGATTTTGTAATCTTGGATTATGCTTGTGTTCTGTAGTGTCTGATTTATATTTTGTCCATTCATTCAGACGGGTCCATGTATTTTCAGCGACAGCCGCAGTACCGCCAAAATCCATGCAGCGGCGCTGGATTTATGGCCTCCGAAAGGCCCATTCATTCAGACGGGTCCATGTATTTTCAGCGACAGCCGCAGTACCGCCAAAATCCATGCAGAGGCGCTGAGTTTATGGCCTCCGAAAGGCCCATTCATTCAGACGGGTCCATGTATTTTCAGCGACAGCAGCAGTACCGCCAAAATCCATGCAGCGGCGCTGTATTTATGGCCTCCGAAAGGCCCATTCATTACCAACGGGGCTGCAGTAGCATCCCGCGGCCACGCAGGGGCAGATATTGTGAGGGAATTACATGGTAGTGGACGGAGCGCCCATGCATTTCCAATGGGAGTGCAGTACCTCAAAAATCCGCTCCAAGCCACCGAACTTGAGGGCCCGACGTTCCCTCAACACTAGCCCAGTGCAATCGACATTTCGTTCTGTGTACATTGTTACACAGAATGACAATACAAGGGAATTATTATTATTATTATTATTATTATGTATTCAGCCACTAGTGGCGGGCACAATACCCCAAACACTGGCCCGGCGCTGGCTGAGTTTATGGCCTCTGAAAGGCCCATACATTCAGACGGGTCCATGTATTTTCAGTTTTCCGTAGCAGGTGTGATTGTTTGTTTAATTAGGTAGTTTGTGTTGGTGACGGTGTTCCTAACTGTGGTGGCTTGTTTGTAGAATGTGGGGCCCTGCGTTTGTGTTATGTTGATTTCTGGTAATTTACTTTTTACTAAGTAGTCTTTCAGGTTTTTGTTTCTTTTAAAGGCTGAGATGATTTTGTAATCTTGGATTATGCTTGTGTTCTGTAGTGTCTGATTTATATTTTGTCCATTCATTCAGACGGGTCCATGTATTTTCAGCGACAGCCGCAGTACCGCCAAAATCCATGCAGCGGCGCTGGATTTATGGCCTCCGAAAGGCCCATTCATTCAGACGGGTCCATGTATTTTCAGCGACAGCCGCAGTACCGCCAAAATCCATGCAGAGGCGCTGAGTTTATGGCCTCCGAAAGGCCCATTCATTCAGACGGGTCCATGTATTTTCAGCGACAGCAGCAGTACCGCCAAAATCCATGCAGCGGCGCTGTATTTATGGCCTCCGAAAGGCCCATTCATTACCAACGGGGCTGCAGTAGCATCCCGCGGCCACGCAGGGGCAGATATTGTGAGGGAATTACATGGTAGTGGACGGAGCGCCCATGCATTTCCAATGGGAGTGCAGTACCTCAAAAATCCGCTAGAGGGCCCCGAACTTGAGGGCCCGGCGTTCCCTCAAGTGCCGATTTTATACCCCCTTCTCCAGCCGACAGCCAGAATTATATTAGGGACTCGCAATTTTGAGAGGTGAGCACCAGGGCTAATCAGCGGCCACCCGTGACCATTGAGTCCGACAGAGCAGAGGCTAGGGGCGGCCGAGGCTAGGGGCGGCCTCGCATCTCGCAATTACCGAGGGAAGATGCCGGTTCTCGAAAAATTTCTAAGTTTTTCAAATTTTAAAGTATTGAAGTATTTAGGGCGCTTCCCGCGGCCCTGGCTTTTGCATGTACCCCTCTAAGCTCCGGTTCTCGAAAAATGTCTAAGTTTTTCAAACTTTAAAGTATTGAAGCCGGACTTCCGCGGAGGCTGACAGGGGGCCTCCATCGAAGCACCCTTCACCCCCGGGTGAGCCGGCGTCGGCCCACGGGCCTGCCGGTTCCCCAACTGAGCGATTGGCACACGAGACCCGCCTCGGAGGGCCCACGTCGGCCGGCGCAAGCCGGTGTTCGGGCGTGCGGCTCCTCCGGCTTTGCGGGTCAAGCTCCAGCGCCGAGGATACTAGGCAAACGTTGGGCCCCCCCGAGCCGAGTGGATACCCGCCTCAGAAAGAGCTGGGGCGGTACGTACGGACGGCCTCACTAAGAGGGAACGGAAGCTACTAAAGCACACGTATAACTGTCCGATGTGCGAACGAAAGTGAGGCCGGACGAATCCGATACGAGTTACGAGTGAGGCGGGATCCACGGCTGGCACTCGCGGGGCCCTCTTGCGAAACCATGCCTCGGCGTGAACCTTTTGGCGGCAGAACCAAGACGAACCGAGGTCGAGCTTCCGTCTCGAGCCACACCCAGACGTCCGACCGTCGCGGAGCCCGACGCCACGCGTGCTAGGGCTCCGCGCGAAACATCGTTTCACGACACCCGCTCGTCAGCCCGTCCGAACGTATACGAGTGTCGCGCGGCCCCCCGGGCCCGGCTGTAGCCACAGCCTCGTCCCGGACCAGGGCCGCACCGCCACCAGCAGCGCCCCCCCGGCGGCAGACGCACTCTGGTTGATCCTGCCAGTAGCATATGCTTGTTTTCAAGATTAAGCCATGCATGTCTAAGTACGAATGGCCAGTACAGTGAAACTGCGAACGGCTCATTAAATCAGTTATGGTTCCTTTGATCGCTCCACCGTTACTTGGATAACTGTGGCAAATCCAGAGCTAATACATGCAAACGAGCGCCGACTCGCGGGCGGGGCTCCGGCCTCGCCCCGGGGACGCGTGCATTTATCAGACACAAAAACCCACGCGGTGTCCGGCGGGCGGGGGCTCAGCCGTCGCGCGCGTCCCCCGCGTCCGGCCTCCGCCTCTCCGGGCGGGGGCGTAAGCGGCGCGGGCGGCTCCGCGCGCGCCGGTCCTCGTTCCGCCGGCCCGGCCCCCCCTTTGTGTTGACTCAGGATAACCTCGTGCCGATCGCTCGCCCACCCGAGGCGGCGACGACTCATTCGAATGTCTGCCCTATCAACTTTCGATGGTAGACTCTGCGCCTACCATGGTGACCACGGGTAACGGGGAATCAGGGTTCGATTCCGGAGAGGGAGCATGAGAAACGGCTACCACATCCAAGGAAGGCAGCAGGCGCGCAAATTACCCACTCCCGACACGGGGAGGTAGTGACGAAAAATAACAATACGGGACTCGTTCGAGTCTCCGTAATTGGAATGAGCCGAACACAAACCCATCGGCCAGCATCCATTGGAGGGCAAGTCTGGTGCCAGCAGCCGCGGTAATTCCAGCTCCAATAGCGTATTTTAAAGTTGCTGCAGTTAAAAAGCTCCTAGTTGGACCCCGGGACGCGAGCTGACGGTCCGCCGCGAGGCGTGCATCCGTCTGTCCCAGCCCCTGCCTCTCGGCAAAAGCCCCCGTGATGCCCTTCGCTGGGTGTCACTCGCGGGGCCCGAAGCGTTTACTTTGAGGAAATTAGAGTGTTCAAAGCAGGCCACACGGCCGCCCCTGCATATCGCAGCTGGGAATAATGGAATAGGACTCCGGTTCTATTTTGTGGGTTGTCATGAACTGGGGCCATGATTAAGAGGGACGGCCGGGGGCATTCGTACTGCGCCGCTAGAGGTGAAATTCTTGGACCGGCGCAAGACGGACGAGAGCGAAAGCATTTGCCAAGAATGTTTTCATTAATCAAGAACGAAAGTCGGAGGTTCGAAGACGATCAGATACCGTCCTAGTTCCGACCATAAACGATGCCGACTCGCGATCCGGCGGCGTTATTCCCATGACCCGCCGAGCAGCACCCGGGAAACCGACCAAGTGTCTGGGTTCCGGGGGGAGTATTGTTGCAAAGCTGAAACTTAAAGGAATTGACGGAAGGGCACCACCAGGAGTGGAGCATGCGGCTTAATTTGACTCAACACGGGAAACCTCACCCGGCCCGGACACGGAAAGGATTGACAGATTGAAGGCTCTTTCTCGATACCGTGGGTGGTGGTGCATGGCCGTTCGTAGTTGGTGGAGCGATTTGTCTGGTTAATTCCGATAACGAACGAGACTCAAACATACTAAATAGTACCGCGGCCCCCCGCGCGGTCGGCGGCAGAAAACTTCTTAGAGGGACAAGTGGCTCTCAGCCACACGAGAATGAGCAATAACAGGTCTGTGATGCCCTTAGATGTCCGGGGCTGCACGCGCGCCACACTGAGCGTATAAGCGCGTCGTCTATCCCCGCGCCGGCAGGCGCGGGTAATCCTATGAACCCCGCTCGTGACAGGGCCTGGGGATTGCAATTATTTCCCACCAACGAGGAATTCCCAGTAAGCGCGGGTCATTAGCCTGCGTTGATTAAGTCCCTGCCCTTTGTACACACCGCCCGTCGCTACTACCGATCGGATGGCTTAGTGAGGTCCTCGGATAGTCCCCGCCGGGGCCGGCCCCGGCTCCGGCGGTGTGCCAGAAGACGGTCGAACTTGACTATCTAGAGGAAGTAAAAGTCGTAACAAGGTTTCTGTAGGTGAACCTGCAGAAGGATCATTAACGTACGAGCGGCAGCAGATCCGCCTCGGTACACCCCCGACGAGCCAGACGCCGAGGGCGGCGGGTCGTCGCAGGCGGAGGAAGAGGGTAGACCGGGACGGGACGGGACGGGGGGCGCGGCGCGGGTCACTCCCGGGCCGCGCGTCGGAGCGAGTTCGGCGGGCGCCACGCGGCGCGGCGCGACGCGAGAAAAGGCGGCGGGCGATGTCGCGCTACCTCCGTGCGAGCGGGGTAGCGCGCTCGTCCGACGACCCCAGTAGCGCGGCGCGGCGCGACGACAGGCGACCGCCAGCGACGGGCGAAAGGCGGCGGCCGTGCGCGGGACCCCCGTAACCGGGGAATCCCCCTATGCCGACGACCCTAGCTCGGCGCGGTTCTCGCGCTTCCGGCGCG
>NW_028283132.1:327500-350000 GCF_059441175.1 Urocampus carinirostris
CGGGGACCGGCCCACAAGAGGCGGCAGCCGGTCCCCAAACACCGGCCGGGGACCGGCCCACAGGAGGCGGCAGCCGGTCCCCAAACACCAGCCGGGGACCGGCCCACAAGAGGCGGCAGCCGGTCCCCAAACACCGGCCGGGGACCGGCCCACAGGAGGCGGCAGCCGGTCCCCAAACACCAGCCGGGGACCGGCCCACAAGAGGCGGCAGCCGGTCCCCAAACACCGGCCGGGGACCGGCCCACAGGAGGCGGCAGCCGGTCCCCAAACACCAGCCGGGGACCGGCCCACAGGAGGCGGCAGCCGGTCCCCAAACACCAGCCGGGGACCGGCCCACAGGAGGCGGCAGCCAGTCCCCAAACACTGGCCGGGGAGTGGCACAAATTCTAAGTCCCACGAGCCCCTGGTGACCCGACAATCGGACTTAGTGCAATTTTCCAAGTGCTGCAAGCCAATGTTGGCCCGACAAGTCCCCAAACGGCAGCCCGGTTTTGAGCCACTAGTGTCGGCCTATAAGTCCCCAAACACCGGCCCGGTTTTACGACCACTAGTCCCCCAACACTAGCCCGGGATTCAGCCACTAGTGGCGGGCACAATTCCCCAAACACCGGTCCGATAATACGCGCGCATATCCCCAAACACCGGTCCGATAATACGCGCGCATATCCCCAAACACCGGCCCGATAAAACGCGCACAATTCCCCAAACACCGGCCCGGATTTCAGCCACTAGTGGCGGGCACAAGTCCCCAAACACTAGCCAAGTTCTCAGCCACTAGTGGCGGGCACAATTCCCCAAACACCGGTCCGATAATACGCGCGCATATCCCCAAACACCGGCCCGATAATACGCGCGCAATTCCCCAAACACCGGCCCGGATTTCAGCCACTAGTGGCGGGCACAAGTCCCCAAACACTAGCCAAGTTCTCAGCCACTAGTGGCGGGCACAATTCCCCAAACACCGGTCCGATAATACGCGCGCATATCCCCAAACACCGGCCCGATAATACGCGCACAATTCCCCAAACACCGGCGCAGATTTCAGCCACTATTGGCGGGCACAAGTCCCCCAACACTAGCCCGGGATTCAGCCACTAGTGGCGGGCACAAGTCCCCAAACACCGGTCCGATAATACGCGCGCATATCCCCAAACACCGGCCCGATAATACGCGCGCATATCCCCAAACACCGGCCCGATAATACGCGCACAATTCCCCAAACACCGGCCCGGATTTCAGCCACTAGTGGCGGGCACAAGTCCCCAAACACTAGCCAAGTTCTCAGCCACTAGTGGCGGGCACAATTCCCCAAACACCGGTCCGATAATACGCGCGCATATCCCCAAACACCGGCCCGATAATACGCGCACAATTCCCCAAACACCGGCGCGGATTTCAGCCACTAGTGGCGGGCACAAGTCCCCAAACACTAGCCAAGTTCTCAGCCACTAGTGGCGGGCACGATTCCCCAAACACCGGTCCGATAATACGCGCGCATATCCCCAAACACCGGCCCGATAATACGCGCACAATTCCCCAAACACCGGCGCGGATTTCAGCCACTATTGGCGGGCACAAGTCCCCCAACACTAGCCCGGGATTCAGCCACTAGTGGCGGGCACGATTCCCCAAACACCGGTCCGATAATACGCGCGCATATCCCCAAACACCGGCCCGATAATACGCGCACAATTCCCCAAACACCGGCCCGGATTTCAGCCACTAGTGGCGGGCACAAGTCCCCAAACACTAGCCAAGTTCTCAGCCACTAGTGGCGGGCACAATTCCCCAAACACCGGTCCGATAATACGCGCGCATATCCCCAAACACCGGCCCGATAATACGCGCACAATTCCCCAAACACCGGCGCGGATTTCAGCCACTATTGGCGGGCACAAGTCCCCCAACACTAGCCCGGGATTCAGCCACTATTGGCGGGCACAAGTCCCCCAACACTAGCCCGGGATTCAGCCACTAGTGGCGGGCACGATTCCCCAAACACCGGTCCGATAATACGCGCGCATATCCCCAAACACCGGCCCGATAAAACGCGCACAATTCCCCAAACACCGGCCCGGATTTCAGCCACTAGTGGCGGGCACAAGTCCCCAAACACTAGCCAAGTTCTCAGCCACTAGTGGCGGGCACAATTCCCCAAACACCGGTCCGATAATACGCGCGCATATCCCCAAACACCGGCCCGATAATACGCGCACAATTCCCCAAACACCGGCGCGGATTTCAGCCACTAGTGGCGGGCACAAGTCCCCAAACACTAGCCAAGTTCTCAGCCACTAGTGGCGGGCACGATTCCCCAAACACCGGTCCGATAATACGCGCGCATATCCCCAAACACCGGCCCGATAATACGCGCACAATTCCCCAAACACCGGCGCGGATTTCAGCCACTATTGGCGGGCACAAGTCCCTCAACACTAGCCCGGATTTCAGCCACTATTGGAGGGCACAAGTCCCCCAACACTAGCCCAGTTCTCAGCCACTAGTGGCGGGCACAATTCCCCAAACACCGGTCCGATAATACGCGCGCATATCCCCAAACACCGGCCCGATAATACGCGCACAATTCCCCAAACACCGGCGCGGATTTCAGCCACTATTGGCGGGCACAAGTCCCCCAACACTAGCCCGGGATTCAGCCACTAGTGGCGGGCACGATTCCCCAAACACCGGTCCGATAATACGCGCGCATATCCCCAAACACCGGCCCGATAATACGCGCACAATTCCCCAAACACCGGCGCGGATTTCAGCCACTATTGGCGGGCACAAGTCCCCCAACACTAGCCCGGGATTCAGCCACTAGTGGCGGGCACGATTCCCCAAACACCGGTCCGATAATACGCGCGCATATCCCCAAACACCGGCCCGATAATACGCGCGCATATCCCCAAACACCGGCCCGATAATACGCGCACAATTCCCCAAACACCGGCGCGGATTTCAGCCACTATTGGCGGGCACAAGTCCCCCAACACTAGCCCGGGATTCAGCCACTAGTGGCGGGCACGATTCCCCAAACACCGGTCCGATAATACGCGCGCATATCCCCAAACACCGGCCCGATAATACGCGCACAATTCCCCAAACACCGGCGCGGATTTCAGCCACTATTGGCGGGCACAAGTCCCCCAACACTAGCCCGGGATTCAGCCACTAGTGGCGGGCACGATTCCCCAAACACCGGCCCGATAATACGCGCACAATTCCCCAAACACCGGCGCGGATTTCAGCCACTAGTGGCGGGCACAAGTCCCCCAACACTAGCCAAGTTCTCAGCCACTATTGGCGGGCACAAGTCCCCCAACACTAGCCCGGGATTCAGCCACTAGTGGCGGGCACGATTCCCCAAACACCGGTCCGATAATACGCGCGCATATCCCCAAACACCGGCCCGATAATACGCGCACAATTCCCCAAACACCGGCCCGGATTTCAGCCACTAGTGGCGGGCACAAGTCCCCAAACACTAGCCAAGTTCTCAGCCACTAGTGGCGGGCACAATTCCCCAAACACCGGTCCGATAATACGCGCGCATATCCCCAAACACCGGCCCGATAATACGCGCACAATTCCCCAAACACCGGCGCGGATTTCAGCCACTATTGGCGGGCACAAGTCCCCCAACACTAGCCCGGGATTCAGCCACTAGTGGCGGGCACGATTCCCCAAACACCGGTCCGATAATACGCGCGCATATCCCCAAACACCGGCCCGATAATACGCGCACAATTCCCCAAACACCGGCGCGGATTTCAGCCACTATTGGCGGGCACAAGTCCCCCAACACTAGCCCGGGATTCAGCCACTAGTGGCGGGCACGATTCCCCAAACACCGGTCCGATAATACGCGCGCATATCCCCAAACACCGGCCCGATAATACGCGCGCATATCCCCAAACACCGGCCCGATAATACGCGCACAATTCCCCAAACACCGGCCCGGATTTCAGCCACTAGTGGCGGGCACAAGTCCCCCAACACTAGCCCAGTTCTCAGCCACTAGTGGCGGGCACAATTCCCCAAACACCGGTCCGATAATACGCGCGCATATCCCCAAACACCGGCCCGATAATACGCGCACAATTCCCCAAACACCGGCGCGGATTTCAGCCACTATTGGCGGGCACAAGTCCCCCAACACTAGCCCGGGATTCAGCCACTAGTGGCGGGCACGATTCCCCAAACACCGGTCCGATAATACGCGCGCATATCCCCAAACACCGGCCCGATAATACGCGCACAATTCCCCAAACACCGGCGCGGATTTCAGCCACTAGTGGCGGGCACAAGTCCCCCAACACTAGCCCGGGATTCAGCCACTAGTGGCGGGCACAATTCCCCAAACACCGGTCCGATAATACGCGCGCATATCCCCAAACACCGGCCCGATAATACGCGCACAATTCCCCAAACACCGGCGCGGATTTCAGCCACTATTGGCGGGCACAAGTCCCCCAACACTAGCCCGGGATTCAGCCACTAGTGGCGGGCACGATTCCCCAAACACCGGTCCGATAATACGCGCGCATATCCCCAAACACCGGCCCGATAATACGCGCGCATATCCCCAAACACCGGCGCGGATTTCAGCCACTATTGGCGGGCACAAGTCCCCCAACACTAGCCCGGGATTCAGCCACTAGTGGCGGGCACGATTCCCCAAACACCGGTCCGATAATACGCGCGCATATCCCCAAACACCGGCCCGATAATACGCGCGCATATCCCCAAACACCGGCCCGATAATACGCGCACAATTCCCCAAACACCGGCCCGGATTTCAGCCACTAGTGGCGGGCACAAGTCCCCCAACACTAGCCCAGTTCTCAGCCACTAGTGGCGGGCACAATTCCCCAAACACCGGTCCGATAATACGCGCGCATATCCCCAAACACCGGCCCGATAATACGCGCACAATTCCCCAAACACCGGCGCGGATTTCAGCCACTATTGGCGGGCACAAGTCCCCCAACACTAGCCCGGGATTCAGCCACTAGTGGCGGGCACGATTCCCCAAACACCGGTCCGATAATACGCGCGCATATCCCCAAACACCGGCCCGATAATACGCGCACAATTCCCCAAACACCGGCCCGGATTTCAGCCACTAGTGGCGGGCACAAGTCCCCAAACACTAGCCAAGTTCTCAGCCACTAGTGGCGGGCACAATTCCCCAAACACCGGTCCGATAATACGCGCGCATATCCCCAAACACCGGCCCGATAATACGCGCACAATTCCCCAAACACCGGCGCGGATTTCAGCCACTATTGGCGGGCACAAGTCCCCCAACACTAGCCCGGGATTCAGCCACTAGTGGCGGGCACGATTCCCCAAACACCGGTCCGATAATACGCGCGCATATCCCCAAACACCGGCCCGATAATACGCGCACAATTCCCCAAACACCGGCCCGGATTTCAGCCACTAGTGGCGGGCACAAGTCCCCAAACACTAGCCAAGTTCTCAGCCACTAGTGGCGGGCACAATTCCCCAAACACCGGTCCGATAATACGCGCGCATATCCCCAAACACCGGCCCGATAATACGCGCACAATTCCCCAAACACCGGCGCGGATTTCAGCCACTATTGGCGGGCACAAGTCCCCCAACACTAGCCCGGGATTCAGCCACTAGTGGCGGGCACGATTCCCCAAACACCGGTCCGATAATACGCGCGCATATCCCCAAACACCGGCCCGATAATACGCGCACAATTCCCCAAACACCGGCGCGGATTTCAGCCACTATTGGCGGGCACAAGTCCCCCAACACTAGCCCGGGATTCAGCCACTAGTGGCGGGCACGATTCCCCAAACACCGGTCCGATAATACGCGCGCATATCCCCAAACACCGGCCCGATAATACGCGCACAATTCCCCAAACACCGGCCCGGATTTCAGCCACTAGTGGCGGGCACAAGTCCCCAAACACTAGCCAAGTTCTCAGCCACTAGTGGCGGGCACAATTCCCCAAACACCGGTCCGATAATACGCGCGCATATCCCCAAACACCGGCCCGATAATACGCGCACAATTCCCCAAACACCGGCGCGGATTTCAGCCACTATTGGCGGGCACAAGTCCCCCAACACTAGCCCGGGATTCAGCCACTAGTGGCGGGCACGATTCCCCAAACACCGGTCCGATAATACGCGCGCATATCCCCAAACACCGGCCCGATAATACGCGCACAATTCCCCAAACACCGGCGCGGATTTCAGCCACTATTGGCGGGCACAAGTCCCCCAACACTAGCCCGGGATTCAGCCACTAGTGGCGGGCACGATTCCCCAAACACCGGTCCGATAATACGCGCGCATATCCCCAAACACCGGCCCGATAATACGCGCGCATATCCCCAAACACCGGCCCGATAATACGCGCACAATTCCCCAAACACCGGCCCGGATTTCAGCCACTAGTGGCGGGCACAAGTCCCCCAACACTAGCCCAGTTCTCAGCCACTAGTGGCGGGCACAATTCCCCAAACACCGGTCCGATAATACGCGCGCATATCCCCAAACACCGGCCCGATAATACGCGCACAATTCCCCAAACACCGGCGCGGATTTCAGCCACTATTGGCGGGCACAAGTCCCCCAACACTAGCCCGGGATTCAGCCACTAGTGGCGGGCACGATTCCCCAAACACCGGTCCGATAATACGCGCGCATATCCCCAAACACCGGCCCGATAATACGCGCACAATTCCCCAAACACCGGCGCGGATTTCAGCCACTAGTGGCGGGCACAAGTCCCCCAACACTAGCCCGGGATTCAGCCACTAGTGGCGGGCACAATTCCCCAAACACCGGTCCGATAATACGCGCGCATATCCCCAAACACCGGCCCGATAATACGCGCACAATTCCCCAAACACCGGCGCGGATTTCAGCCACTATTGGCGGGCACAAGTCCCCCAACACTAGCCCGGGATTCAGCCACTAGTGGCGGGCACGATTCCCCAAACACCGGTCCGATAATACGCGCGCATATCCCCAAACACCGGCCCGATAATACGCGCGCATATCCCCAAACACCGGCGCGGATTTCAGCCACTATTGGCGGGCACAAGTCCCCCAACACTAGCCCGGGATTCAGCCACTAGTGGCGGGCACGATTCCCCAAACACCGGTCCGATAATACGCGCGCATATCCCCAAACACCGGCCCGATAATACGCGCGCATATCCCCAAACACCGGCCCGATAATACGCGCACAATTCCCCAAACACCGGCCCGGATTTCAGCCACTAGTGGCGGGCACAAGTCCCCCAACACTAGCCCAGTTCTCAGCCACTAGTGGCGGGCACAATTCCCCAAACACCGGTCCGATAATACGCGCGCATATCCCCAAACACCGGCCCGATAATACGCGCACAATTCCCCAAACACCGGCGCGGATTTCAGCCACTATTGGCGGGCACAAGTCCCCCAACACTAGCCCGGGATTCAGCCACTAGTGGCGGGCACGATTCCCCAAACACCGGTCCGATAATACGCGCGCATATCCCCAAACACCGGCCCGATAATACGCGCACAATTCCCCAAACACCGGCCCGGATTTCAGCCACTAGTGGCGGGCACAAGTCCCCAAACACTAGCCAAGTTCTCAGCCACTAGTGGCGGGCACAATTCCCCAAACACCGGTCCGATAATACGCGCGCATATCCCCAAACACCGGCCCGATAATACGCGCACAATTCCCCAAACACCGGCGCGGATTTCAGCCACTATTGGCGGGCACAAGTCCCCCAACACTAGCCCGGGATTCAGCCACTAGTGGCGGGCACGATTCCCCAAACACCGGTCCGATAATACGCGCGCATATCCCCAAACACCGGCCCGATAATACGCGCACAATTCCCCAAACACCGGCCCGGATTTCAGCCACTAGTGGCGGGCACAAGTCCCCAAACACTAGCCAAGTTCTCAGCCACTAGTGGCGGGCACAATTCCCCAAACACCGGTCCGATAATACGCGCGCATATCCCCAAACACCGGCCCGATAATACGCGCACAATTCCCCAAACACCGGCGCGGATTTCAGCCACTATTGGCGGGCACAAGTCCCCCAACACTAGCCCGGGATTCAGCCACTAGTGGCGGGCACGATTCCCCAAACACCGGTCCGATAATACGCGCGCATATCCCCAAACACCGGCCCGATAATACGCGCACAATTCCCCAAACACCGGCCCGGATTTCAGCCACTAGTGGCGGGCACAAGTCCCCAAACACTAGCCAAGTTCTCAGCCACTAGTGGCGGGCACAATTCCCCAAACACCGGTCCGATAATACGCGCGCATATCCCCAAACACCGGCCCGATAATACGCGCACAATTCCCCAAACACCGGCGCGGATTTCAGCCACTATTGGCGGGCACAAGTCCCCCAACACTAGCCCGGGATTCAGCCACTAGTGGCGGGCACGATTCCCCAAACACCGGTCCGATAATACGCGCGCATATCCCCAAACACCGGCCCGATAATACGCGCACAATTCCCCAAACACCGGCCCGGATTTCAGCCACTAGTGGCGGGCACAAGTCCCCAAACACTAGCCAAGTTCTCAGCCACTAGTGGCGGGCACGATTCCCCAAACACCGGTCCGATAATACGCGCGCATATCCCCAAACACCGGCCCGATAATACGCGCACAATTCCCCAAACACCGGCGCGGATTTCAGCCACTATTGGCGGGCACAAGTCCCCCAACACTAGCCCGGGATTCAGCCACTAGTGGCGGGCACGATTCCCCAAACACCGGTCCGATAATACGCGCGCATATCCCCAAACACCGGCCCGATAATACGCGCACAATTCCCCAAACACCGGCCCGGATTTCAGCCACTAGTGGCGGGCACAAGTCCCCAAACACTAGCCAAGTTCTCAGCCACTAGTGGCGGGCACAATTCCCCAAACACCGGTCCGATAATACGCGCGCATATCCCCAAACACCGGCCCGATAATACGCGCACAATTCCCCAAACACCGGCGCGGATTTCAGCCACTATTGGCGGGCACAAGTCCCCCAACACTAGCCCGGGATTCAGCCACTAGTGGCGGGCACGATTCCCCAAACACCGGTCCGATAATACGCGCGCATATCCCCAAACACCGGCCCGATAATACGCGCACAATTCCCCAAACACCGGCGCGGATTTCAGCCACTATTGGCGGGCACAAGTCCCCCAACACTAGCCCGGGATTCAGCCACTAGTGGCGGGCACGATTCCCCAAACACCGGTCCGATAATACGCGCGCATATCCCCAAACACCGGCCCGATAATACGCGCACAATTCCCCAAACACCGGCCCGGATTTCAGCCACTAGTGGCGGGCACAAGTCCCCAAACACTAGCCAAGTTCTCAGCCACTAGTGGCGGGCACAATTCCCCAAACACCGGTCCGATAATACGCGCGCATATCCCCAAACACCGGCCCGATAATACGCGCACAATTCCCCAAACACCGGCGCGGATTTCAGCCACTATTGGCGGGCACAAGTCCCCCAACACTAGCCCGGGATTCAGCCACTAGTGGCGGGCACGATTCCCCAAACACCGGTCCGATAATACGCGCGCATATCCCCAAACACCGGCCCGATAATACGCGCACAATTCCCCAAACACCGGCCCGGATTTCAGCCACTAGTGGCGGGCACAAGTCCCCAAACACTAGCCAAGTTCTCAGCCACTAGTGGCGGGCACAATTCCCCAAACACCGGTCCGATAATACGCGCGCATATCCCCAAACACCGGCCCGATAATACGCGCACAATTCCCCAAACACCGGCGCGGATTTCAGCCACTATTGGCGGGCACAAGTCCCCCAACACTAGCCCGGGATTCAGCCACTAGTGGCGGGCACGATTCCCCAAACACCGGTCCGATAATACGCGCGCATATCCCCAAACACCGGCCCGATAATACGCGCACAATTCCCCAAACACCGGCCCGGATTTCAGCCACTAGTGGCGGGCACAAGTCCCCAAACACTAGCCAAGTTCTCAGCCACTAGTGGCGGGCACAATTCCCCAAACACCGGTCCGATAATACGCGCGCATATCCCCAAACACCGGCCCGATAATACGCGCACAATTCCCCAAACACCGGCGCGGATTTCAGCCACTATTGGCGGGCACAAGTCCCCCAACACTAGCCCGGGATTCAGCCACTAGTGGCGGGCACGATTCCCCAAACACCGGTCCGATAATACGCGCGCATATCCCCAAACACCGGCCCGATAATACGCGCACAATTCCCCAAACACCGGCCCGGATTTCAGCCACTAGTGGCGGGCACAAGTCCCCCAACACTAGCCAAGTTCTCAGCCACTAGTGGCGGGCACAATTCCCCAAACACCGGTCCGATAATACGCGCGCATATCCCCAAACACCGGCCCGATAATACGCGCACAATTCCCCAAACACCGGCGCGGATTTCAGCCACTATTGGCGGGCACAAGTCCCCCAACACTAGCCCGGGATTCAGCCACTAGTGGCGGGCACGATTCCCCAAACACCGGTCCGATAATACGCGCGCATATCCCCAAACACCGGCCCGATAATACGCGCACAATTCCCCAAACACCGGCCCGGATTTCAGCCACTAGTGGCGGGCACAAGTCCCCAAACACTAGCCAAGTTCTCAGCCACTAGTGGCGGGCACAATTCCCCAAACACCGGTCCGATAATACGCGCGCATATCCCCAAACACCGGCCCGATAATACGCGCACAATTCCCCAAACACCGGCGCGGATTTCAGCCACTATTGGCGGGCACAAGTCCCCCAACACTAGCCCGGGATTCAGCCACTAGTGGCGGGCACGATTCCCCAAACACCGGTCCGATAATACGCGCGCATATCCCCAAACACCGGCCCGATAATACGCGCACAATTCCCCAAACACCGGCCCGGATTTCAGCCACTAGTGGCGGGCACAAGTCCCCAAACACTAGCCAAGTTCTCAGCCACTAGTGGCGGGCACAATTCCCCAAACACCGGTCCGATAATACGCGCGCATATCCCCAAACACCGGCCCGATAATACGCGCACAATTCCCCAAACACCGTCGCGGATTTCAGCCACTATTGGCGGGCACAAGTCCCCCAACACTAGCCCGGGATTCAGCCACTAGTGGCGGGCACGATTCCCCAAACACCGGTCCGATAATACGCGCGCATATCCCCAAACACCGGCCCGATAATACGCGCACAATTCCCCAAACACCGGCCCGGATTTCAGCCACTAGTGGCGGGCACAAGTCCCCAAACACTAGCCAAGTTCTCAGCCACTAGTGGCGGGCACAATTCCCCAAACACCGGTCCGATAATACGCGCGCATATCCCCAAACACCGGCCCGATAATACGCGCACAATTCCCCAAACACCGGCGCGGATTTCAGCCACTATTGGCGGGCACAAGTCCCCCAACACTAGCCCGGGATTCAGCCACTAGTGGCGGGCACGATTCCCCAAACACCGGTCCGATAATACGCGCGCATATCCCCAAACACCGGCCCGATAATACGCGCACAATTCCCCAAACACCGGCCCGGATTTCAGCCACTAGTGGCGGGCACAAGTCCCCAAACACTAGCCAAGTTCTCAGCCACTAGTGGCGGGCACAATTCCCCAAACACCGGTCCGATAATACGCGCGCATATCCCCAAACACCGGCCCGATAATACGCGCACAATTCCCCAAACACCGGCGCGGATTTCAGCCACTATTGGCGGGCACAAGTCCCCCAACACTAGCCCGGGATTCAGCCACTAGTGGCGGGCACGATTCCCCAAACACCGGTCCGATAATACGCGCGCATATCCCCAAACACCGGCCCGATAATACGCGCACAATTCCCCAAACACCGGCCCGATAATACGCGCGCAATTCCCCAAACACCGGCCCGATAATACGCGCACATTTCCCCAAACACCGGCGCGGATTTCAGCCACTATTGGCGGGCACAAGTCCCCCAACACTAGCCCGGGATTCAGCCACTATTGGCGGGCACAAGTCCCCCAACACTAGCCCGGGATTCAGCCACTAGTGGCGGGCACGATTCCCCAAACACCGGCCCGGCGCTGAGTATATGGCCTCCGAAAGGCCCATACATTCAGACGGGTCCATGTATTTTCAACGACAGCAGCAGTACCGCCAAAATCCATGCAGCGGCGCTGGATTTATGGCCTCCGAAAGGCCCATTCATTCAGACGGGTCCATGTATTTTCAGCGACAGCCGCAGTACCGCCAAAATCCATGCAGAGGCGCTGAGTTTATGGCCTCCGAAAGGCCCATTCATTCAGACGGGTCCATGTATTTTCAGCGACAGCAGCAGTACCGCCAAAATCCATGCAGCGGCGCTGTATTTATGGCCTCCGAAAGGCCCATTCATTACCAACGGGGCTGCAGTAGCATCCCGCGGCCACGCAGGGGCAGATATTGTGAGGGAATTACATGGTAGTGGACGGAGCGCCCATGCATTTCCAATGGGAGTGCAGTACCTCAAAAATCCGCTCCAAGCCACCGAACTTGAGGGCCCGACGTTCCCTCAACACTAGCCCAGTGCAATCGACATTTCGTTCTGTGTACATTGTTACACAGAATGACAATACAAGGGAATTATTATTATTATTATTATTATTATGTATTCAGCCACTAGTGGCGGGCACAATACCCCAAACACTGGCCCGGCGCTGGCTGAGTTTATGGCCTCTGAAAGGCCCATACATTCAGACGGGTCCATGTATTTTCAGTTTTCCGTAGCAGGTGTGATTGTTTGTTTAATTAGGTAGTTTGTGTTGGTGACGGTGTTCCTAACTGTGGTGGCTTGTTTGTAGAATGTGGGGCCCTGCGTTTGTGTTATGTTGATTTCTGGTAATTTACTTTTTACTAAGTAGTCTTTCAGGTTTTTGTTTCTTTTAAAGGCTGAGATGATTTTGTAATCTTGGATTATGCTTGTGTTCTGTAGTGTCTGATTTATATTTTGTCCATTCATTCAGACGGGTCCATGTATTTTCAGCGACAGCCGCAGTACCGCCAAAATCCATGCAGCGGCGCTGGATTTATGGCCTCCGAAAGGCCCATTCATTCAGACGGGTCCATGTATTTTCAGCGACAGCCGCAGTACCGCCAAAATCCATGCAGAGGCGCTGAGTTTATGGCCTCCGAAAGGCCCATTCATTCAGACGGGTCCATGTATTTTCAACGACAGCCGCAGTACCGCCAAAATCCATGCAGCGGCGCTGTATTTATGGCCTCCGAAAGGCCCATTCATTCCCAACGGGGCAGCAGTAGCATCGCGCGGCCACGCGGGGGCAGATATTGTGAGGGAATTACATTGTAGTGGACGGAGCGCCCTTGCATTTCCAATGGGAGTGCAGTACCTCAAAAATCCGCTCCAAGCCACCGAACTTGAGGGCCCGACGTTCCCTCAACACTAGCCCAGTGCAATCGACATTTCGTTCTGTGTACATTGTTACACAGAATGACAATACAAGGGAATTATTATTATTATTATTATTATTATGTATTCAGCCACTAGTGGCGGGCACAATACCCCAAACACTGGCCCGGCGCTGGCTGAGTTTATGGCCTCCGAAAGGCCCATACATTCAGACGGGTCCATGTATTTTCAGTTTTCCGTAGCAGGTGTGATTGTTTGTTTAATTAGGTAGTTTGTGTTGGTGACGGTGTTCCTAACTGTGGTGGCTTGTTTGTAGAATGTGGGGCCCTGCGTTTGTGTTATGTTGATTTCTGGTAATTTACTTTTTACTAAGTAGTCTTTCAGGTTTTTGTTTCTTTTAAAGGCTGAGATGATTTTGTAATCTTGGATTATGCTTGTGTTCTGTAGTGTCTGATTTATATTTTGTCCATTCATTCAGACGGGTCCATGTATTTTCAGCGACAGCCGCAGTACCGCCAAAATCCATGCAGAGGCGCTGAGTTTATGGCCTCCGAAAGGCCCATTCATTCAGACGGGTCCATGTATTTTCAGCGACAGCAGCAGTACCGCCAAAATCCATGCAGCGGCGCTGTATTTATGGCCTCCGAAAGGCCCATTCATTACCAACGGGGCTGCAGTAGCATCCTGCGGCCACGCAGGGGCAGATATTGTGAGGGAATTACATGGTAGTGGACGGAGCGCCCATGCATTTCCAATGGGAGTGCAGTACCTCAAAAATCCGCTCCAAGCCACCGAACTTGAGGGCCCGACGTTCCCTCAACACTAGCCCAGTGCAATCGACATTTCGTTCTGTGTACATTGTTACACAGAATGACAATACAAGGGAATTATTATTATTATTATTATTATTATGTATTCAGCCACTAGTGGCGGGCACAATACCCCAAACACTGGCCCGGCGCTGGCTGAGTTTATGGCCTCCGAAAGGCCCATACATTCAGACGGGTCCATGTATTTTCAGTTTTCCGTAGCAGGTGTGATTGTTTGTTTAATTAGGTAGTTTGTGTTGGTGACGGTGTTCCTAACTGTGGTGGCTTGTTTGTAGAATGTGGGGCCCTGCGTTTGTGTTATGTTGATTTCTGGTAATTTACTTTTTACTAAGTAGTCTTTCAGGTTTTTGTTTCTTTTAAAGGCTGAGATGATTTTGTAATCTTGGATTATGCTTGTGTTCTGTAGTGTCTGATTTATATTTTGTCCATTCATTCAGACGGGTCCATGTATTTTCAGCGACAGCCGCAGTACCGCCAAAATCCATGCAGCGGCGCTGGGTTTATGGAATCCGAAAGGCCCATTCATTCAGACGGGTCCATGTATTTTCAACGACAGCCGCAGTACCGCCAAAATCCATGCAGCGGCGCTGTATTTATGGCCTCCGAAAGGCCCATTCATTCCCAACGGGGCAGCAGTAGCATCGCGCGGCCACGCGGGGGCAGATATTGTGAGGGAATTACATTGTAGTGGACGGAGCGCCCATGCATTTCCAATGGGAGTGCAGTACCTCAAAAATCCGCTCCAAGCCACCGAACTTGAGGGCCCGACGTTCCCTCAACACTAGCCCAGTGCAATCGACATTTCGTTCTGTGTACATTGTTACACAGAATGACAATACAAGGGAATTATTATTATTATTATTATTATTATGTATTCAGCCACTAGTGGCGGGCACAATACCCCAAACACTGGCCCGGCGCTGGCTGAGTTTATGGCCTCCGAAAGGCCCATACATTCAGACGGGTCCATGTATTTTCAGTTTTCCGTAGCAGGTGTGATTGTTTGTTTAATTAGGTAGTTTGTGTTGGTGACGGTGTTCCTAACTGTGGTGGCTTGTTTGTAGAATGTGGGGCCCTGCGTTTGTGTTATGTTGATTTCTGGTAATTTACTTTTTACTAAGTAGTCTTTCAGGTTTTTGTTTCTTTTAAAGGCTGAGATGATTTTGTAATCTTGGATTATGCTTGTGTTCTGTAGTGTCTGATTTATATTTTGTCCATTCATTCAGACGGGTCCATGTATTTTCAGCGACAGCCGCAGTACCGCCAAAATCCATGCAGCGGCGCTGAGTTTATGGCCTCCGAAAGGCCCATTCATTCAGACGGGTCCATGTATTTTCAGCGACAGCCGCAGTACCGCCAAAATCCATGCAGCGGCGCTGGGTTTATGGAATCCGAAAGGCCCATTCATTCAGACGGGTCCATGTATTTTCAACGACAGCCGCAGTACCGCCAAAATCCATGCAGCGGCGCTGTATTTATGGCCTCCGAAAGGCCCATTCATTCCCAACGGGGCAGCAGTAGCATCGCGCGGCCACGCGGGGGCAGATATTGTGAGGGAATTACATTGTAGTGGACGGAGCGCCCATGCATTTCCAATGGGAGTGCAGTACCTCAAAAATCCGCTCCAAGCCACCGAACTTGAGGGCCCGACGTTCCCTCAACACTAGCCCAGTGCAATCGACATTTCGTTCTGTGTACATTGTTACACAGAATGACAATACAAGGGAATTATTATTATTATTATTATTATTATGTATTCAGCCACTAGTGGCGGGCACAATACCCCAAACACTGGCCCGGCGCTGGCTGAGTTTATGGCCTCCGAAAGGCCCATACATTCAGACGGGTCCATGTATTTTCAGTTTTCCGTAGCAGGTGTGATTGTTTGTTTAATTAGGTAGTTTGTGTTGGTGACGGTGTTCCTAACTGTGGTGGCTTGTTTGTAGAATGTGGGGCCCTGCGTTTGTGTTATGTTGATTTCTGGTAATTTACTTTTTACTAAGTAGTCTTTCAGGTTTTTGTTTCTTTTAAAGGCTGAGATGATTTTGTAATCTTGGATTATGCTTGTGTTCTGTAGTGTCTGATTTATATTTTGTCCATTCATTCAGACGGGTCCATGTATTTTCAGCGACAGCCGCAGTACCGCCAAAATCCATGCAGCGGCGCTGAGTTTATGGCCTCCGAAAGGCCCATTCATTCAGACGGGTCCATGTATTTTCAGCGACAGCCGCAGTACCGCCAAAATCCATGCAGCGGCGCTGGGTTTATGGAATCCGAAAGGCCCATTCATTCAGACGGGTCCATGTATTTTCAACGACAGCCGCAGTACCGCCAAAATCCATGCAGCGGCGCTGTATTTATGGCCTCCGAAAGGCCCATTCATTCCCAACGGGGCAGCAGTAGCATCGCGCGGCCACGCGGGGGCAGATATTGTGAGGGAATTACATTGTAGTGGACGGAGCGCCCATGCATTCCCAATGGGAGTGCAGTACCTCAAAAATCCGCTCCAAGCCACCGAACTTGAGGGCCCGACGTTCCCTCAACACTAGCCCAGTGCAATCGACATTTCGTTCTGTGTACATTGTTACACAGAATGACAATACAAGGGAATTATTATTATTATTATTATTATTATGTATTCAGCCACTAGTGGCGGGCACAATACCCCAAACACTGGCCCGGCGCTGGCTGAGTTTATGGCCTCCGAAAGGCCCATACATTCAGACGGGTCCATGTATTTTCAGTTTTCCGTAGCAGGTGTGATTGTTTGTTTAATTAGGTAGTTTGTGTTGGTGACGGTGTTCCTAACTGTGGTGGCTTGTTTGTAGAATGTGGGGCCCTGCGTTTGTGTTATGTTGATTTCTGGTAATTTACTTTTTACTAAGTAGTCTTTCAGGTTTTTGTTTCTTTTAAAGGCTGAGATGATTTTGTAATCTTGGATTATGCTTGTGTTCTGTAGTGTCTGATTTATATTTTGTCCATTCATTCAGACGGGTCCATGTATTTTCAGCGACAGCCGCAGTACCGCCAAAATCCATGCAGCGGCGCTGAGTTTATGGCCTCCGAAAGGCCCATTCATTCAGACGGGTCCATGTATTTTCAGCGACAGCCGCAGTACCGCCAAAATCCATGCAGCGGCGCTGGGTTTATGGAATCCGAAAGGCCCATTCATTCAGACGGGTCCATGTATTTTCAGCGACAGCCGCAGTACCGCCAAAATCCATGCAGCGGCGCTGTATTTATGGCCTCCGAAAGGCCCATTCATTCCCAACGGGGCAGCAGTAGCATCGCGCGGCCACGCGGGGGCAGATATTGTGAGGGAATTACATTGTAGTGGACGGAGCGCCCATGTATTCCTATGGGCAATGCATTTCCAATGGGAGTGCAGTACCTCAAAAATCCGCTAGAGGGCCCCGAACTTGAGGGCCCGGCGTTCCCTCAAGTGCCGATTTTATACCCCCTTCTCCAGCCGACAGCCAGAATTATATTAGGGACTCGCAATTTTGAGAGGTGAGCACCAGGGCTAATCAGCGGCCACCCGTGACCATTGAGTCCGACAGAGCAGAGGCTAGGGGCGGCCTCGCATCTCGCAATTACCGAGGGAAGATGCCGGTTCTCGAAAAATTTCTAAGTTTTTCAAATTTTAAAGTATTGAAGTATTTAGGGCGCTTCCCGCGGCCCTGGCTTTTGCATGTACCCCTCTAAGCTCCGGTTCTCGAAAAATGTCTAAGTTTTTCAAACTTTAAAGTATTGAAGCCGGACTTCCGCGGAGGCTGACAGGGGGCCTCCATCGAAGCACCCTTCACCCCCGGGTGAGCCGGCGTCGGCCCACGGGCCTGCCGGTTCCCCAACTGAGCGATTGGCACACGAGACCCGCCTCGGAGGGCCCACGTCGGCCGGCGCAAGCCGGTGTTCGGGCGTGCGGCTCCTCCGGCTTTGCGGGTCAAGCTCCAGCGCCGAGGATACTAGGCAAACGTTGGGCCCCCCCGAGCCGAGTGGATACCCGCCTCAGAAAGAGCTGGGGCGGTACGTACGGACGGCCTCACTAAGAGGGAACGGAAGCTACTAAAGCACACGTATAACTGTCCGATGTGCGAACGAAAGTGAGGCCGGACGAATCCGATACGAGTTACGAGTGAGGCGGGATCCACGGCTGGCACTCGCGGGGCCCTCTTGCGAAACCATGCCTCGGCGTGAACCTTTTGGCGGCAGAACCAAGACGAACCGAGGTCGAGCTTCCGTCTCGAGCCACACCCAGACGTCCGACCGTCGCGGAGCCCGACGCCACGCGTGCTAGGGCTCCGCGCGAAACATCGTTTCACGACACCCGCTCGTCAGCCCGTCCGAACGTATACGAGTGTCGCGCGGCCCCCCGGGCCCGGCTGTAGCCACAGCCTCGTCCCGGACCAGGGCCGCACCGCCACCAGCAGCGCCCCCCCGGCGGCAGACGCACTCTGGTTGATCCTGCCAGTAGCATATGCTTGTTTTCAAGATTAAGCCATGCATGTCTAAGTACGAATGGCCAGTACAGTGAAACTGCGAACGGCTCATTAAATCAGTTATGGTTCCTTTGATCGCTCCACCGTTACTTGGATAACTGTGGCAAATCCAGAGCTAATACATGCAAACGAGCGCCGACTCGCGGGCGGGGCTCCGGCCTCGCCCCGGGGACGCGTGCATTTATCAGACACAAAAACCCACGCGGTGTCCGGCGGGCGGGGGCTCAGCCGTCGCGCGCGTCCCCCGCGTCCGGCCTCCGCCTCTCCGGGCGGGGGCGTAAGCGGCGCGGGCGGCTCCGCGCGCGCCGGTCCTCGTTCCGCCGGCCCGGCCCCCCCTTTGTGTTGACTCAGGATAACCTCGTGCCGATCGCTCGCCCACCCGAGGCGGCGACGACTCATTCGAATGTCTGCCCTATCAACTTTCGATGGTAGACTCTGCGCCTACCATGGTGACCACGGGTAACGGGGAATCAGGGTTCGATTCCGGAGAGGGAGCATGAGAAACGGCTACCACATCCAAGGAAGGCAGCAGGCGCGCAAATTACCCACTCCCGACACGGGGAGGTAGTGACGAAAAATAACAATACGGGACTCGTTCGAGTCTCCGTAATTGGAATGAGCCGAACACAAACCCATCGGCCAGCATCCATTGGAGGGCAAGTCTGGTGCCAGCAGCCGCGGTAATTCCAGCTCCAATAGCGTATTTTAAAGTTGCTGCAGTTAAAAAGCTCCTAGTTGGACCCCGGGACGCGAGCTGACGGTCCGCCGCGAGGCGTGCATCCGTCTGTCCCAGCCCCTGCCTCTCGGCAAAAGCCCCCGTGATGCCCTTCGCTGGGTGTCACTCGCGGGGCCCGAAGCGTTTACTTTGAGGAAATTAGAGTGTTCAAAGCAGGCCACACGGCCGCCCCTGCATATCGCAGCTGGGAATAATGGAATAGGACTCCGGTTCTATTTTGTGGGTTGTCATGAACTGGGGCCATGATTAAGAGGGACGGCCGGGGGCATTCGTACTGCGCCGCTAGAGGTGAAATTCTTGGACCGGCGCAAGACGGACGAGAGCGAAAGCATTTGCCAAGAATGTTTTCATTAATCAAGAACGAAAGTCGGAGGTTCGAAGACGATCAGATACCGTCCTAGTTCCGACCATAAACGATGCCGACTCGCGATCCGGCGGCGTTATTCCCATGACCCGCCGAGCAGCACCCGGGAAACCGACCAAGTGTCTGGGTTCCGGGGGGAGTATTGTTGCAAAGCTGAAACTTAAAGGAATTGACGGAAGGGCACCACCAGGAGTGGAGCATGCGGCTTAATTTGACTCAACACGGGAAACCTCACCCGGCCCGGACACGGAAAGGATTGACAGATTGAAGGCTCTTTCTCGATACCGTGGGTGGTGGTGCATGGCCGTTCGTAGTTGGTGGAGCGATTTGTCTGGTTAATTCCGATAACGAACGAGACTCAAACATACTAAATAGTACCGCGGCCCCCCGCGCGGTCGGCGGCAGAAAACTTCTTAGAGGGACAAGTGGCTCTCAGCCACACGAGAATGAGCAATAACAGGTCTGTGATGCCCTTAGATGTCCGGGGCTGCACGCGCGCCACACTGAGCGTATAAGCGCGTCGTCTATCCCCGCGCCGGCAGGCGCGGGTAATCCTATGAACCCCGCTCGTGACAGGGCCTGGGGATTGCAATTATTTCCCACCAACGAGGAATTCCCAGTAAGCGCGGGTCATTAGCCTGCGTTGATTAAGTCCCTGCCCTTTGTACACACCGCCCGTCGCTACTACCGATCGGATGGCTTAGTGAGGTCCTCGGATAGTCCCCGCCGGGGCCGGCCCCGGCTCCGGCGGTGTGCCAGAAGACGGTCGAACTTGACTATCTAGAGGAAGTAAAAGTCGTAACAAGGTTTCTGTAGGTGAACCTGCAGAAGGATCATTAACGTACGAGCGGCAGCAGATCCGCCTCGGTACACCCCCGACGAGCCAGACGCCGAGGGCGGCGGGTCGTCGCAGGCGGAGGAAGAGGGTAGACCGGGACGGGACGGGACGGGGGGCGCGGCGCGGGTCACTCCCGGGCCGCGCGTCGGAGCGAGTTCGGCGGGCGCCACGCGGCGCGGCGCGAGGCGAGAAAAGGCGGCGGGCGATGTCGCGCTACCTCCGTGCGAGCGGGGTAGCGCGCTCGTCCGACGACCCCAGTAGCGCGGCGCGGCGCGACGACAGGCGACCGCCAGCGACGGGCGAAAGGCGGCGGCCGTGCGCGGGACCCCCGTAACCGGGGAATCCCCCTATGCCGACGACCCTAGCTCGGCGCGGTTCTCGCGCTTCCGGCGCGCGCTTCCGGGGCGGCACTCGCCTCGACGACCTCCCGTCCTTTAAAGGTAACGGTTCGGGCCGGCGCCCCGGCGTCCGTCCGCCCGTCGGTGTCGCGTGTCCGTGCGGCGCGGGGCTGCTCTCGGCGAGGGTCGCCGAGCAAGCGGATCCCCGCACGGATCACAACGGCCGTATGGCGGCGGCGTCGGGACGCCCGCCCGAGACGAAGGTTCAGGGCGACGAAACGGTGCTCCCACCGGCTACCTTTTTCCCCGGCCAAACGCGTCCGTCGGCCGGAGCCCTCGAGGGGCCGCGTAGCGCGCGCGTGGGCCGGCCCCCGGACACCGGAGTCCCTCCCGGGGCTCCGGACACCGGGGGTTCGGTTCCGCGCGGTCCGCCGCGGTCTCCTCTGTCCATCCATAGTCCGGGCAGGCCGCGGCCGGGTCGGGGGCCAGTCCCCCCTCGGTGTCAGCGCGGTCGCGCCGCCCTTGTAAACCAAACCCACTCGCTGACGGGTAGCAACACCCAAAGCGTCGCTTCGCGGCGCGGCGGGGCTTCCAAGTCGGATGGCCTTCCGGGGTCCGGGTAGGAGACGCCGGGGGCCGGCCTCAGCGCCGAGCCCCCGACCTACCCGGCGAGTCCGGTCGCCGAGTCGTGTCAGGCCCGAGCGGGAGACGCCGGGCGCCGGCCTCAGCGCCGAGCGCCCGACCTACCCGGGCCGACGCACGTCTCGGGCGCCGTCGCGGCCCCGAGCGGGAGACGCCGGGCGCCGGCCTCAGCGCCGCGCGCCCGACCCGCTCGGCTCGTCGCGGCGTCGCGCGTATCGCGCCCGTCGGTAACCGCGCCGCGGGTTAGGGGCTCGCTCGCGGGAGCGACCGAACGGCACCCGCGGCGCGTTCGTCTCCGGTACAAACCCTGTCGTGAATTTGTCTCCGATCGTCCCGGGCGGACGTAAAAGGGCCCAAACGTACGACTCTTAGCGGTGGATCACTCGGCTCGTGCGTCGATGAAGAACGCAGCTAGCTGCGAGAACTAATGTGATTTGCAGGACACATTGATCATCGACACTTTGAACGCACATTGCGGCCCCGGTTTTACCCCGGGGCCACGCCTGTCTGAGCGGCGCTTTCCAATCGATCGGACGCGGGCCGGGCCCTCCGCGACATTCCGCCGGTCCGTCCGGCGGGTGGCGCGAGAACCCGGTCCGCGCGGGCGAGGCTCGGGCCCTCCGCGACATTCCGCCGGTCCGCCCGGCGGGTGGCGCGCGACCCGTGTCCCCGCCCACTCCGCGGCTGGGGTTTCGCAGGGACCCCCGTCCCTTCGTACCCTCAAATACAGACTCGGGCGGCGCTCCGTGTCCGTCCGCCCGTCGGTGTCGCGCGTCCGCGCGTCCGGAGGTGCTTCTCGGCTGCCGGTGAGTACGGC
>NW_028283132.1:357500-372500 GCF_059441175.1 Urocampus carinirostris
CCGGCGCGGATTTCAGCCACTATTGGAGGGCACAAGTCCCCCAACACTAGCCCAGTTCTCAGCCACTAGTGGCGGGCACAATTCCCCAAACACCGGTCCGATAATACGCGCGCATATCCCCAAACACCGGCCCGATAATACGCGCACAATTCCCCAAACACCGGTCCGATAATACGCGCGCATATCCCCAAACACCGGCCCGATAATACGCGCACAATTCCCCAAACACCGGCGCGGATTTCAGCCACTATTGGCGGGCACAAGTCCCCCAACACTAGCCCGGGATTCAGCCACTAGTGGCGGGCACGATTCCCCAAACACCGGTCCGATAATACGCGCGCATATCCCCAAACACCGGCCCGATAATACGCGCACAATTCCCCAAACACCGGCGCGGATTTCAGCCACTATTGGCGGGCACAAGTCCCCAAACACTAGCCAAGTTCTCAGCCACTAGTGGCGGGCACAATTCCCCAAACACCGGTCCGATAATACGCGCGCATATCCCCAAACACCGGCCCGATAATACGCGCACAATTCCCCAAACACCGGCGCGGATTTCAGCCACTATTGGCGGGCACAAGTCCCCCAACACTAGCCCGGGATTCAGCCACTAGTGGCGGGCACAATTCCCCAAACACCGGTCCGATAATACGCGCGCATATCCCCAAACACCGGCCCGATAATACGCGCGCATATCCCCAAACACCGGCGCGGATTTCAGCCACTATTGGCGGGCACAAGTCCCCCAACACTAGCCCGGGATTCAGCCACTAGTGGCGGGCACGATTCCCCAAACACCGGTCCGATAATACGCGCGCATATCCCCAAACACCGGCCCGATAATACGCGCGCAATTCCCCAAACACCGGTCCGATAATACGCGCGCATATCCCCAAACACCGGCCCGATAATACGCGCGCATATCCCCAAACACCGGCGCGGATTTCAGCCACTATTGGCGGGCACAAGTCCCCCAACACTAGCCCGGGATTCAGCCACTAGTGGCGGGCACGATTCCCCAAACACCGGTCCGATAATACGCGCGCATATCCCCAAACACCGGCCCGATAATACGCGCGCAATTCCCCAAACACCGGCCCGATAATACGCGCACAATTCCCCAAACACCGGCGCGGATTTCAGCCACTATTGGCGGGCACAAGTCCCCCAACACTAGCCCGGGATTCAGCCACTAGTGGCGGGCACGATTCCCCAAACACCGGTCCGATAATACGCGCGCATATCCCCAAACACCGGCCCGATAATACGCGCACAATTCCCCAAACACCGGCGCGGATTTCAGCCACTATTGGAGGGCACAAGTCCCCCAACACTAGCCCAGTTCTCAGCCACTAGTGGCGGGCACAATTCCCCAAACACCGGTCCGATAATACGCGCGCATATCCCCAAACACCGGCCCGATAATACGCGCACAATTCCCCAAACACCGGTCCGATAATACGCGCGCATATCCCCAAACACCGGCCCGATAATACGCGCGCATATCCCCAAACACCGGCGCGGATTTCAGCCACTATTGGCGGGCACAAGTCCCCCAACACTAGCCCGGGATTCAGCCACTAGTGGCGGGCACGATTCCCCAAACACCGGTCCGATAATACGCGCGCATATCCCCAAACACCGGCCCGATAATACGCGCGCAATTCCCCAAACACCGGCCCGATAATACGCGCACAATTCCCCAAACACCGGCGCGGATTTCAGCCACTATTGGCGGGCACAAGTCCCCCAACACTAGCCCGGGATTCAGCCACTAGTGGCGGGCACGATTCCCCAAACACCGGTCCGATAATACGCGCGCATATCCCCAAACACCGGCCCGATAATACGCGCACAATTCCCCAAACACCGGCGCGGATTTCAGCCACTATTGGAGGGCACAAGTCCCCCAACACTAGCCCAGTTCTCAGCCACTAGTGGCGGGCACAATTCCCCAAACACCGGTCCGATAATACGCGCGCATATCCCCAAACACCGGCCCGATAATACGCGCACAATTCCCCAAACACCGGTCCGATAATACGCGCGCATATCCCCAAACACCGGCCCGATAATACGCGCGCATATCCCCAAACACCGGCGCGGATTTCAGCCACTATTGGCGGGCACAAGTCCCCCAACACTAGCCCGGGATTCAGCCACTAGTGGCGGGCACGATTCCCCAAACACCGGTCCGATAATACGCGCGCATATCCCCAAACACCGGCCCGATAATACGCGCACAATTCCCCAAACACCGGCGCGGATTTCAGCCACTATTGGCGGGCACAAGTCCCCCAACACTAGCCCGGGATTCAGCCACTAGTGGCGGGCACGATTCCCCAAACACCGGTCCGATAATACGCGCGCATATCCCCAAACACCGGCCCGATAATACGCGCACAATTCCCCAAACACCGGCCCGGATTTCAGCCACTAGTGGCGGGCACAAGTCCCCAAACACTAGCCAAGTTCTCAGCCACTAGTGGCGGGCACAATTCCCCAAACACCGGTCCGATAATACGCGCGCATATCCCCAAACACCGGCCCGATAATACGCGCACAATTCCCCAAACACCGGCGCGGATTTCAGCCACTATTGGCGGGCACAAGTCCCCCAACACTAGCCCGGGATTCAGCCACTAGTGGCGGGCACGATTCCCCAAACACCGGTCCGATAATACGCGCGCATATCCCCAAACACCGGCCCGATAATACGCGCACAATTCCCCAAACACCGGCCCGGATTTCAGCCACTAGTGGCGGGCACAAGTCCCCAAACACTAGCCAAGTTCTCAGCCACTAGTGGCGGGCACAATTCCCCAAACACCGGTCCGATAATACGCGCGCATATCCCCAAACACCGGCCCGATAATACGCGCACAATTCCCCAAACACCGGCGCGGATTTCAGCCACTATTGGCGGGCACAAGTCCCCCAACACTAGCCCGGGATTCAGCCACTAGTGGCGGGCACGATTCCCCAAACACCGGTCCGATAATACGCGCGCATATCCCCAAACACCGGCCCGATAATACGCGCACAATTCCCCAAACACCGGCCCGGATTTCAGCCACTAGTGGCGGGCACAAGTCCCCAAACACTAGCCAAGTTCTCAGCCACTAGTGGCGGGCACAATTCCCCAAACACCGGTCCGATAATACGCGCGCATATCCCCAAACACCGGCCCGATAATACGCGCACAATTCCCCAAACACCGGCGCGGATTTCAGCCACTATTGGCGGGCACAAGTCCCCCAACACTAGCCCGGGATTCAGCCACTAGTGGCGGGCACGATTCCCCAAACACCGGTCCGATAATACGCGCGCATATCCCCAAACACCGGCCCGATAATACGCGCACAATTCCCCAAACACCGGCCCGGATTTCAGCCACTAGTGGCGGGCACAAGTCCCCAAACACTAGCCAAGTTCTCAGCCACTAGTGGCGGGCACGATTCCCCAAACACCGGTCCGATAATACGCGCGCATATCCCCAAACACCGGCCCGATAATACGCGCACAATTCCCCAAACACCGGCGCGGATTTCAGCCACTATTGGCGGGCACAAGTCCCCCAACACTAGCCCGGGATTCAGCCACTAGTGGCGGGCACGATTCCCCAAACACCGGTCCGATAATACGCGCGCATATCCCCAAACACCGGCCCGATAATACGCGCACAATTCCCCAAACACCGGCCCGGATTTCAGCCACTAGTGGCGGGCACAAGTCCCCAAACACTAGCCAAGTTCTCAGCCACTAGTGGCGGGCACAATTCCCCAAACACCGGTCCGATAATACGCGCGCATATCCCCAAACACCGGCCCGATAATACGCGCACAATTCCCCAAACACCGGCGCGGATTTCAGCCACTATTGGCGGGCACAAGTCCCCCAACACTAGCCCGGGATTCAGCCACTAGTGGCGGGCACGATTCCCCAAACACCGGTCCGATAATACGCGCGCATATCCCCAAACACCGGCCCGATAATACGCGCACAATTCCCCAAACACCGGCGCGGATTTCAGCCACTATTGGCGGGCACAAGTCCCCCAACACTAGCCCGGGATTCAGCCACTAGTGGCGGGCACGATTCCCCAAACACCGGTCCGATAATACGCGCGCATATCCCCAAACACCGGCCCGATAATACGCGCACAATTCCCCAAACACCGGCCCGGATTTCAGCCACTAGTGGCGGGCACAAGTCCCCAAACACTAGCCAAGTTCTCAGCCACTAGTGGCGGGCACAATTCCCCAAACACCGGTCCGATAATACGCGCGCATATCCCCAAACACCGGCCCGATAATACGCGCACAATTCCCCAAACACCGGCGCGGATTTCAGCCACTATTGGCGGGCACAAGTCCCCCAACACTAGCCCGGGATTCAGCCACTAGTGGCGGGCACGATTCCCCAAACACCGGTCCGATAATACGCGCGCATATCCCCAAACACCGGCCCGATAATACGCGCACAATTCCCCAAACACCGGCCCGGATTTCAGCCACTAGTGGCGGGCACAAGTCCCCAAACACTAGCCAAGTTCTCAGCCACTAGTGGCGGGCACAATTCCCCAAACACCGGTCCGATAATACGCGCGCATATCCCCAAACACCGGCCCGATAATACGCGCACAATTCCCCAAACACCGGCGCGGATTTCAGCCACTATTGGCGGGCACAAGTCCCCCAACACTAGCCCGGGATTCAGCCACTAGTGGCGGGCACGATTCCCCAAACACCGGTCCGATAATACGCGCGCATATCCCCAAACACCGGCCCGATAATACGCGCACAATTCCCCAAACACCGGCCCGGATTTCAGCCACTAGTGGCGGGCACAAGTCCCCAAACACTAGCCAAGTTCTCAGCCACTAGTGGCGGGCACAATTCCCCAAACACCGGTCCGATAATACGCGCGCATATCCCCAAACACCGGCCCGATAATACGCGCACAATTCCCCAAACACCGGCGCGGATTTCAGCCACTATTGGCGGGCACAAGTCCCCCAACACTAGCCCGGGATTCAGCCACTAGTGGCGGGCACGATTCCCCAAACACCGGTCCGATAATACGCGCGCATATCCCCAAACACCGGCCCGATAATACGCGCACAATTCCCCAAACACCGGCCCGGATTTCAGCCACTAGTGGCGGGCACAAGTCCCCCAACACTAGCCAAGTTCTCAGCCACTAGTGGCGGGCACAATTCCCCAAACACCGGTCCGATAATACGCGCGCATATCCCCAAACACCGGCCCGATAATACGCGCACAATTCCCCAAACACCGGCGCGGATTTCAGCCACTATTGGCGGGCACAAGTCCCCCAACACTAGCCCGGGATTCAGCCACTAGTGGCGGGCACGATTCCCCAAACACCGGTCCGATAATACGCGCGCATATCCCCAAACACCGGCCCGATAATACGCGCACAATTCCCCAAACACCGGCCCGGATTTCAGCCACTAGTGGCGGGCACAAGTCCCCAAACACTAGCCAAGTTCTCAGCCACTAGTGGCGGGCACAATTCCCCAAACACCGGTCCGATAATACGCGCGCATATCCCCAAACACCGGCCCGATAATACGCGCACAATTCCCCAAACACCGGCGCGGATTTCAGCCACTATTGGCGGGCACAAGTCCCCCAACACTAGCCCGGGATTCAGCCACTAGTGGCGGGCACGATTCCCCAAACACCGGTCCGATAATACGCGCGCATATCCCCAAACACCGGCCCGATAATACGCGCACAATTCCCCAAACACCGGCCCGGATTTCAGCCACTAGTGGCGGGCACAAGTCCCCAAACACTAGCCAAGTTCTCAGCCACTAGTGGCGGGCACAATTCCCCAAACACCGGTCCGATAATACGCGCGCATATCCCCAAACACCGGCCCGATAATACGCGCACAATTCCCCAAACACCGGCGCGGATTTCAGCCACTATTGGCGGGCACAAGTCCCCCAACACTAGCCCGGGATTCAGCCACTAGTGGCGGGCACGATTCCCCAAACACCGGTCCGATAATACGCGCGCATATCCCCAAACACCGGCCCGATAATACGCGCACAATTCCCCAAACACCGGCCCGGATTTCAGCCACTAGTGGCGGGCACAAGTCCCCAAACACTAGCCAAGTTCTCAGCCACTAGTGGCGGGCACAATTCCCCAAACACCGGTCCGATAATACGCGCGCATATCCCCAAACACCGGCCCGATAATACGCGCACAATTCCCCAAACACCGGCGCGGATTTCAGCCACTATTGGCGGGCACAAGTCCCCCAACACTAGCCCGGGATTCAGCCACTAGTGGCGGGCACGATTCCCCAAACACCGGTCCGATAATACGCGCGCATATCCCCAAACACCGGCCCGATAATACGCGCACAATTCCCCAAACACCGGCCCGGATTTCAGCCACTAGTGGCGGGCACAAGTCCCCAAACACTAGCCAAGTTCTCAGCCACTAGTGGCGGGCACAATTCCCCAAACACCGGTCCGATAATACGCGCGCATATCCCCAAACACCGGCCCGATAATACGCGCACAATTCCCCAAACACCGGCGCGGATTTCAGCCACTATTGGCGGGCACAAGTCCCCCAACACTAGCCCGGGATTCAGCCACTAGTGGCGGGCACGATTCCCCAAACACCGGTCCGATAATACGCGCGCATATCCCCAAACACCGGCCCGATAATACGCGCACAATTCCCCAAACACCGGCCCGATAATACGCGCGCAATTCCCCAAACACCGGCCCGATAATACGCGCACATTTCCCCAAACACCGGCGCGGATTTCAGCCACTATTGGCGGGCACAAGTCCCCCAACACTAGCCCGGGATTCAGCCACTATTGGCGGGCACAAGTCCCCCAACACTAGCCCGGGATTCAGCCACTAGTGGCGGGCACGATTCCCCAAACACCGGCCCGGCGCTGAGTATATGGCCTCCGAAAGGCCCATACATTCAGACGGGTCCATGTATTTTCAACGACAGCAGCAGTACCGCCAAAATCCATGCAGCGGCGCTGGATTTATGGCCTCCGAAAGGCCCATTCATTCAGACGGGTCCATGTATTTTCAGCGACAGCCGCAGTACCGCCAAAATCCATGCAGAGGCGCTGAGTTTATGGCCTCCGAAAGGCCCATTCATTCAGACGGGTCCATGTATTTTCAGCGACAGCAGCAGTACCGCCAAAATCCATGCAGCGGCGCTGTATTTATGGCCTCCGAAAGGCCCATTCATTACCAACGGGGCTGCAGTAGCATCCCGCGGCCACGCAGGGGCAGATATTGTGAGGGAATTACATGGTAGTGGACGGAGCGCCCATGCATTTCCAATGGGAGTGCAGTACCTCAAAAATCCGCTCCAAGCCACCGAACTTGAGGGCCCGACGTTCCCTCAACACTAGCCCAGTGCAATCGACATTTCGTTCTGTGTACATTGTTACACAGAATGACAATACAAGGGAATTATTATTATTATTATTATTATTATGTATTCAGCCACTAGTGGCGGGCACAATACCCCAAACACTGGCCCGGCGCTGGCTGAGTTTATGGCCTCTGAAAGGCCCATACATTCAGACGGGTCCATGTATTTTCAGTTTTCCGTAGCAGGTGTGATTGTTTGTTTAATTAGGTAGTTTGTGTTGGTGACGGTGTTCCTAACTGTGGTGGCTTGTTTGTAGAATGTGGGGCCCTGCGTTTGTGTTATGTTGATTTCTGGTAATTTACTTTTTACTAAGTAGTCTTTCAGGTTTTTGTTTCTTTTAAAGGCTGAGATGATTTTGTAATCTTGGATTATGCTTGTGTTCTGTAGTGTCTGATTTATATTTTGTCCATTCATTCAGACGGGTCCATGTATTTTCAGCGACAGCCGCAGTACCGCCAAAATCCATGCAGCGGCGCTGGATTTATGGCCTCCGAAAGGCCCATTCATTCAGACGGGTCCATGTATTTTCAGCGACAGCCGCAGTACCGCCAAAATCCATGCAGAGGCGCTGAGTTTATGGCCTCCGAAAGGCCCATTCATTCAGACGGGTCCATGTATTTTCAGCGACAGCAGCAGTACCGCCAAAATCCATGCAGCGGCGCTGTATTTATGGCCTCCGAAAGGCCCATTCATTACCAACGGGGCTGCAGTAGCATCCCGCGGCCACGCAGGGGCAGATATTGTGAGGGAATTACATGGTAGTGGACGGAGCGCCCATGCATTTCCAATGGGAGTGCAGTACCTCAAAAATCCGCTCCAAGCCACCGAACTTGAGGGCCCGACGTTCCCTCAACACTAGCCCAGTGCAATCGACATTTCGTTCTGTGTACATTGTTACACAGAATGACAATACAAGGGAATTATTATTATTATTATTATTATTATGTATTCAGCCACTAGTGGCGGGCACAATACCCCAAACACTGGCCCGGCGCTGGCTGAGTTTATGGCCTCTGAAAGGCCCATACATTCAGACGGGTCCATGTATTTTCAGTTTTCCGTAGCAGGTGTGATTGTTTGTTTAATTAGGTAGTTTGTGTTGGTGACGGTGTTCCTAACTGTGGTGGCTTGTTTGTAGAATGTGGGGCCCTGCGTTTGTGTTATGTTGATTTCTGGTAATTTACTTTTTACTAAGTAGTCTTTCAGGTTTTTGTTTCTTTTAAAGGCTGAGATGATTTTGTAATCTTGGATTATGCTTGTGTTCTGTAGTGTCTGATTTATATTTTGTCCATTCATTCAGACAGGTCCATGTATTTTCAGCGACAGCCGCAGTACCGCCAAAATCCATGCAGCGGCGCTGGATTTATGGCCTCCGAAAGGCCCATTCATTCAGACGGGTCCATGTATTTTCAGCGACAGCCGCAGTACCGCCAAAATCCATGCAGAGGCGCTGAGTTTATGGCCTCCGAAAGGCCCATTCATTCAGACGGGTCCATGTATTTTCAGCGACAGCAGCAGTACCGCCAAAATCCATGCAGCGGCGCTGTATTTATGGCCTCCGAAAGGCCCATTCATTCCCAACGGGGCAGCAGTAGCATCGCGCGGCCACGCGGGGGCAGATATTGTGAGGGAATTACATTGTAGTGGACGGAGCGCCCATGCATTTCCAATGGGAGTGCAGTACCTCAAAAATCCGCTCCAAGCCACCGAACTTGAGGGCCCGACGTTCCCTCAACACTAGCCCAGTGCAATCGACATTTCGTTCTGTGTACATTGTTACACAGAATGACAATACAAGGGAATTATTATTATTATTATTATTATTATGTATTCAGCCACTAGTGGCGGGCACAATACCCCAAACACTGGCCCGGCGCTGGCTGAGTTTATGGCCTCCGAAAGGCCCATACATTCAGACGGGTCCATGTATTTTCAGTTTTCCGTAGCAGGTGTGATTGTTTGTTTAATTAGGTAGTTTGTGTTGGTGACGGTGTTCCTAACTGTGGTGGCTTGTTTGTAGAATGTGGGGCCCTGCGTTTGTGTTATGTTGATTTCTGGTAATTTACTTTTTACTAAGTAGTCTTTCAGGTTTTTGTTTCTTTTAAAGGCTGAGATGATTTTGTAATCTTGGATTATGCTTGTGTTCTGTAGTGTCTGATTTATATTTTGTCCATTCATTCAGACGGGTCCATGTATTTTCAGCGACAGCCGCAGTACCGCCAAAATCCATGCAGCGGCGCTGGGTTTATGGAATCCGAAAGGCCCATTCATTCAGACGGGTCCATGTATTTTCAACGACAGCCGCAGTACCGCCAAAATCCATGCAGCGGCGCTGTATTTATGGCCTCCGAAAGGCCCATTCATTCCCAACGGGGCAGCAGTAGCATCGCGCGGCCACGCGGGGGCAGATATTGTGAGGGAATTACATTGTAGTGGACGGAGCGCCCATGCATTTCCAATGGGAGTGCAGTACCTCAAAAATCCGCTCCAAGCCACCGAACTTGAGGGCCCGACGTTCCCTCAACACTAGCCCAGTGCAATCGACATTTCGTTCTGTGTACATTGTTACACAGAATGACAATACAAGGGAATTATTATTATTATTATTATTATTATGTATTCAGCCACTAGTGGCGGGCACAATACCCCAAACACTGGCCCGGCGCTGGCTGAGTTTATGGCCTCCGAAAGGCCCATACATTCAGACGGGTCCATGTATTTTCAGTTTTCCGTAGCAGGTGTGATTGTTTGTTTAATTAGGTAGTTTGTGTTGGTGACGGTGTTCCTAACTGTGGTGGCTTGTTTGTAGAATGTGGGGCCCTGCGTTTGTGTTATGTTGATTTCTGGTAATTTACTTTTTACTAAGTAGTCTTTCAGGTTTTTGTTTCTTTTAAAGGCTGAGATGATTTTGTAATCTTGGATTATGCTTGTGTTCTGTAGTGTCTGATTTATATTTTGTCCATTCATTCAGACGGGTCCATGTATTTTCAGCGACAGCCGCAGTACCGCCAAAATCCATGCAGCGGCGCTGAGTTTATGGCCTCCGAAAGGCCCATTCATTCAGACGGGTCCATGTATTTTCAGCGACAGCCGCAGTACCGCCAAAATCCATGCAGCGGCGCTGGGTTTATGGAATCCGAAAGGCCCATTCATTCAGACGGGTCCATGTATTTTCAACGACAGCCGCAGTACCGCCAAAATCCATGCAGCGGCGCTGTATTTATGGCCTCCGAAAGGCCCATTCATTCCCAACGGGGCAGCAGTAGCATCGCGCGGCCACGCGGGGGCAGATATTGTGAGGGAATTACATTGTAGTGGACGGAGCGCCCATGCATTTCCAATGGGAGTGCAGTACCTCAAAAATCCGCTCCAAGCCACCGAACTTGAGGGCCCGACGTTCCCTCAACACTAGCCCAGTGCAATCGACATTTCGTTCTGTGTACATTGTTACACAGAATGACAATACAAGGGAATTATTATTATTATTATTATTATTATGTATTCAGCCACTAGTGGCGGGCACAATACCCCAAACACTGGCCCGGCGCTGGCTGAGTTTATGGCCTCCGAAAGGCCCATACATTCAGACGGGTCCATGTATTTTCAGTTTTCCGTAGCAGGTGTGATTGTTTGTTTAATTAGGTAGTTTGTGTTGGTGACGGTGTTCCTAACTGTGGTGGCTTGTTTGTAGAATGTGGGGCCCTGCGTTTGTGTTATGTTGATTTCTGGTAATTTACTTTTTACTAAGTAGTCTTTCAGGTTTTTGTTTCTTTTAAAGGCTGAGATGATTTTGTAATCTTGGATTATGCTTGTGTTCTGTAGTGTCTGATTTATATTTTGTCCATTCATTCAGACGGGTCCATGTATTTTCAGCGACAGCCGCAGTACCGCCAAAATCCATGCAGCGGCGCTGGGTTTATGGAATCCGAAAGGCCCATTCATTCAGACGGGTCCATGTATTTTCAACGACAGCCGCAGTACCGCCAAAATCCATGCAGCGGCGCTGTATTTATGGCCTCCGAAAGGCCCATTCATTCCCAACGGGGCAGCAGTAGCATCGCGCGGCCACGCGGGGGCAGATATTGTGAGGGAATTACATTGTAGTGGACGGAGCGCCCATGCATTTCCAATGGGAGTGCAGTACCTCAAAAATCCGCTCCAAGCCACCGAACTTGAGGGCCCGACGTTCCCTCAACACTAGCCCAGTGCAATCGACATTTCGTTCTGTGTACATTGTTACACAGAATGACAATACAAGGGAATTATTATTATTATTATTATTATTATGTATTCAGCCACTAGTGGCGGGCACAATACCCCAAACACTGGCCCGGCGCTGGCTGAGTTTATGGCCTCCGAAAGGCCCATACATTCAGACGGGTCCATGTATTTTCAGTTTTCCGTAGCAGGTGTGATTGTTTGTTTAATTAGGTAGTTTGTGTTGGTGACGGTGTTCCTAACTGTGGTGGCTTGTTTGTAGAATGTGGGGCCCTGCGTTTGTGTTATGTTGATTTCTGGTAATTTACTTTTTACTAAGTAGTCTTTCAGGTTTTTGTTTCTTTTAAAGGCTGAGATGATTTTGTAATCTTGGATTATGCTTGTGTTCTGTAGTGTCTGATTTATATTTTGTCCATTCATTCAGACGGGTCCATGTATTTTCAGCGACAGCCGCAGTACCGCCAAAATCCATGCAGCGGCGCTGAGTTTATGGCCTCCGAAAGGCCCATTCATTCAGACGGGTCCATGTATTTTCAGCGACAGCCGCAGTACCGCCAAAATCCATGCAGCGGCGCTGGGTTTATGGAATCCGAAAGGCCCATTCATTCAGACGGGTCCATGTATTTTCAACGACAGCCGCAGTACCGCCAAAATCCATGCAGCGGCGCTGTATTTATGGCCTCCGAAAGGCCCATTCATTCCCAACGGGGCAGCAGTAGCATCGCGCGGCCACGCGGGGGCAGATATTGTGAGGGAATTACATTGTAGTGGACGGAGCGCCCATGCATTTCCAATGGGAGTGCAGTACCTCAAAAATCCGCTCCAAGCCACCGAACTTGAGGGCCCGACGTTCCCTCAACACTAGCCCAGTGCAATCGACATTTCGTTCTGTGTACATTGTTACACAGAATGACAATACAAGGGAATTATTATTATTATTATTATTATTATGTATTCAGCCACTAGTGGCGGGCACAATACCCCAAACACTGGCCCGGCGCTGGCTGAGTTTATGGCCTCCGAAAGGCCCATACATTCAGACGGGTCCATGTATTTTCAGTTTTCCGTAGCAGGTGTGATTGTTTGTTTAATTAGGTAGTTTGTGTTGGTGACGGTGTTCCTAACTGTGGTGGCTTGTTTGTAGAATGTGGGGCCCTGCGTTTGTGTTATGTTGATTTCTGGTAATTTACTTTTTACTAAGTAGTCTTTCAGGTTTTTGTTTCTTTTAAAGGCTGAGATGATTTTGTAATCTTGGATTATGCTTGTGTTCTGTAGTGTCTGATTTATATTTTGTCCATTCATTCAGACGGGTCCATGTATTTTCAGCGACAGCCGCAGTACCGCCAAAATCCATGCAGCGGCGCTGAGTTTATGGCCTCCGAAAGGCCCATTCATTCAGACGGGTCCATGTATTTTCAGCGACAGCCGCAGTACCGCCAAAATCCATGCAGCGGCGCTGGGTTTATGGAATCCGAAAGGCCCATTCATTCAGACGGGTCCATGTATTTTCAACGACAGCCGCAGTACCGCCAAAATCCATGCAGCGGCGCTGTATTTATGGCCTCCGAAAGGCCCATTCATTCCCAACGGGGCAGCAGTAGCATCGCGCGGCCACGCGGGGGCAGATATTGTGAGGGAATTACATTGTAGTGGACGGAGCGCCCATGCATTTCCAATGGGAGTGCAGTACCTCAAAAATCCGCTCCAAGCCACCGAACTTGAGGGCCCGACGTTCCCTCAACACTAGCCCAGTGCAATCGACATTTCGTTCTGTGTACATTGTTACACAGAATGACAATACAAGGGAATTATTATTATTATTATTATTATTATGTATTCAGCCACTAGTGGCGGGCACAATACCCCAAACACTGGCCCGGCGCTGGCTGAGTTTATGGCCTCCGAAAGGCCCATACATTCAGACGGGTCCATGTATTTTCAGTTTTCCGTAGCAGGTGTGATTGTTTGTTTAATTAGGTAGTTTGTGTTGGTGACGGTGTTCCTAACTGTGGTGGCTTGTTTGTAGAATGTGGGGCCCTGCGTTTGTGTTATGTTGATTTCTGGTAATTTACTTTTTACTAAGTAGTCTTTCAGGTTTTTGTTTCTTTTAAAGGCTGAGATGATTTTGTAATCTTGGATTATGCTTGTGTTCTGTAGTGTCTGATTTATATTTTGTCCATTCATTCAGACGGGTCCATGTATTTTCAGCGACAGCCGCAGTACCGCCAAAATCCATGCAGCGGCGCTGAGTTTATGGCCTCCGAAAGGCCCATTCATTCAGACGGGTCCATGTATTTTCAGCGACAGCCGCAGTACCGCCAAAATCCATGCAGCGGCGCTGGGTTTATGGAATCCGAAAGGCCCATTCATTCAGACGGGTCCATGTATTTTCAACGACAGCCGCAGTACCGCCAAAATCCATGCAGCGGCGCTGTATTTATGGCCTCCGAAAGGCCCATTCATTCCCAACGGGGCAGCAGTAGCATCGCGCGGCCACGCGGGGGCAGATATTGTGAGGGAATTACATTGTAGTGGACGGAGCGCCCATGTATGGCCAATGCATTTCCAATGGGAGTGCAGTACCTCAAAAATCCGCTAGAGGGCCCCGAACTTGAGGGCCCGGCGTTCCCTCAAGTGCCGATTTTATACCCCCTTCTCCAGCCGACAGCCAGAATTATATTAGGGACTCGCAATTTTGAGAGGTGAGCACCAGGGCTAATCAGCGGCCACCCGTGACCATTGAGTCCGACAGAGCAGAGGCTAGGGGCGGCCTCGCATCTCGCAATTACCGAGGGAAGATGCCGGTTCTCGAAAAATTTCTAAGTTTTTCAAATTTTAAAGTATTGAAGTATTTAGGGCGCTTCCCGCGGCCCTGGCTTTTGCATGTACCCCTCTAAGCTCCGGTTCTCGAAAAATGTCTAAGTTTTTCAAACTTTAAAGTATTGAAGCCGGACTTCCGCGGAGGCTGACAGGGGGCCTCCATCGAAGCACCCTTCACCCCCGGGTGAGCCGGCGTCGGCCCACGGGCCTGCCGGTTCCCCAACTGAGCGATTGGCACACGAGACCCGCCTCGGAGGGCCCACGTCGGCCGGCGCAAGCCGGTGTTCGGGCGTGCGGCTCCTCCGGCTTTGCGGGTCAAGCTCCAGCGCCGAGGATACTAGGCAAACGTTGGGCCCCCCCGAGCCGAGTGGATACCCGCCTCAGAAAGAGCTGGGGCGGTACGTACGGACGGCCTCACTAAGAGGGAACGGAAGCTACTAAAGCACACGTATAACTGTCCGATGTGCGAACGAAAGTGAGGCCGGACGAATCCGATACGAGTTAC
>NW_028283132.1:382500-397500 GCF_059441175.1 Urocampus carinirostris
CACAAGAGGCGGCAGCCAGTCCCCAAACGCAAGCTCCCGCGAGCCCCTGGTGACCCGACGAGCGAAAATTCCCCCCAACCAGCGCAAGTCCCTAACCCAAGCCGGAAGACGAACCACAAGAGGCGGCAGCCAGTCCCCAAACGCAAGCCAGGGACCGGCCCACAGGAGGCTGCAGCCAGTCCCCAAACACAAGCCGGGGACCGGCCCACAAGAGGCGGCAGCCAGTCCCCAAACGCAAGCTCCCGCGAGCCCCTGGTGACCCGACGAGCGAAAATTCCCCCCAACCAGCGCAAGTCCCTAACCCAAGCCGGAAGACGAACCACAAGAGGCGGCAGCCAGTCCCCAAACGCAAGCCAGGAGACGAACCACAAGAGGCGGCAGCCAGTCCCCAAACACCAGCCGGGGACCGGCCCACAAGAGGCGGCAGCCGGTCCCCAAACACCAGCCGGGGACCGGCCCACAGGAGGCGGCAGCCGGTCCCCAAACACCAGCCGGGGACCGGCCCACAGGAGGCGGCAGCCAGTCCCCAAACACTGGCCGGGGACCGGCCCACAAGAGGCGGCAGCCGGTCCCCAAACACCAGCCGGGGACCGGCCCACAGGAGGCGGCAGCCGGTCCCCAAACACCAGCCGGGGACCGGCCCACAAGAGGCGGCAGCCGGTCCCCAAACACCGGCCGGGGACCGGCCCACAGGAGGCGGCAGCCGGTCCCCAAACACCGGCCGGGGACCGGCCCACAGGAGGCGGCAGCCGGTCCCCAAACACCAGCCGGGGACCGGCCCACAAGAGGCGGCAGCCAGTCCCCAAACGCAAGCCAGGAGACGAACCACAAGAGGCGGCAGCCAGTCCCCAAACACCAGCCGGGGACCGGCCCACAAGAGGCGGCAGCCGGTCCCCAAACACCAGCCGGGGACCAGCCCACAAGAGGCGGCAGCCGGTCCCCAAACACCGGCCGGGGACCGGCCCACAGGAGGCGGCAGCCGGTCCCCAAACACCAGCCGGGGACCGGCCCACAAGAGGCGGCAGCCGGTCCCCAAACACCAGCCGGGGACCGGCCCACAAGAGGCGGCAGCCGGTCCCCAAACACCGGCCGGGGACCGGCCCACAGGAGGCGGCAGCCGGTCCCCAAACACCAGCCGGGGACCGGCCCACAGGAGGCGGCAGCCGGTCCCCAAACACCGGCCGGGGACCGGCCCACAGGAGGCGGCAGCCGGTCCCCAAACACCAGCCGGGGACCGGCCCACAGGAGGCGGCAGCCGGTCCCCAAACACCAGCCGGGGACCGGCCCACAAGAGGCGGCAGCCGGTCCCCAAACACCGGCCGGGGACCGGCCCACAGGAGGCGGCAGCCGGTCCCCAAACACCGGCCGGGGACCGGCCCACAGGAGGCGGCAGCCGGTCCCCAAACACCAGCCGGGGACCGGCCCACAGGAGGCGGCAGCCGGTCCCCAAACACCAGCCGGGGACCGGCCCACAAGAGGCGGCAGCCAGTCCCCAAACACCAGCCGGGGACCGGCCCACAAGAGGCGGCAGCCGGTCCCCAAACACCAGCCGGGGACCGGCCCACAAGAGGCGGCAGCCGGTCCCCAAACACCGGCCGGGGACCGGCCCACAGGAGGCGGCAGCCGGTCCCCAAACACCAGCCGGGGACCGGCCCACAGGAGGCGGCAGCCGGTCCCCAAACACCGGCCGGGGACCGGCCCACAGGAGGCGGCAGCCGGTCCCCAAACACTGGCCGGGGAGTGGCACAAATTCTAAGTCCCACGAGCCCCTGGTGACCCGACAATCGGACTTAGTGCAATTTTCCAAGTGCTGCAAGCCAATGTTGGCCCGACAAGTCCCCAAACGGCAGCCCGGTTTTGAGCCACTAGTGTCGGCCTATAAGTCCCCAAACACCGGCCCGGTTTTACGACCACTAGTCCCCCAACACTAGCCCGGGATTCAGCCACTAGTGGCGGGCACGATTCCCCAAACACCGGTCCGATAATACGCGCGCATATCCCCAAACACCGGCCCGATAATACGCGCGCAATTCCCCAAACACCGGCCCGATAATACGCGCACAATTCCCCAAACACCGGCGCGGATTTCAGCCACTATTGGCGGGCACAAGTCCCCCAACACTAGCCCGGGATTCAGCCACTAGTGGCGGGCACGATTCCCCAAACACCGGTCCGATAATACGCGCGCATATCCCCAAACACCGGCCCGATAATACGCGCACAATTCCCCAAACACCGGCGCGGATTTCAGCCACTATTGGCGGGCACAAGTCCCCCAACACTAGCCCGGGATTCAGCCACTAGTGGCGGGCACGATTCCCCAAACACCGGTCCGATAATACGCGCGCATATCCCCAAACACCGGCCCGATAATACGCGCACAATTCCCCAAACACCGGCGCGGATTTCAGCCACTATTGGCGGGCACAAGTCCCCCAACACTAGCCCGGGATTCAGCCACTAGTGGCGGGCACGATTCCCCAAACACCGGTCCGATAATACGCGCGCATATCCCCAAACACCGGCCCGATAATACGCGCACAATTCCCCAAACACCGGCGCGGATTTCAGCCACTATTGGCGGGCACAAGTCCCCCAACACTAGCCCGGGATTCAGCCACTAGTGGCGGGCACGATTCCCCAAACACCGGTCCGATAATACGCGCGCATATCCCCAAACACCGGCCCGATAATACGCGCACAATTCCCCAAACACCGGCGCGGATTTCAGCCACTATTGGCGGGCACAAGTCCCCAAACACTAGCCAAGTTCTCAGCCACTAGTGGCGGGCACAATTCCCCAAACACCGGTCCGATAATACGCGCGCATATCCCCAAACACCGGCCCGATAATACGCGCACAATTCCCCAAACACCGGTCCGATAATACGCGCGCATATCCCCAAACACCGGCCCGATAATACGCGCACAATTCCCCAAACACCGGCGCGGATTTCAGCCACTATTGGCGGGCACAAGTCCCCCAACACTAGCCCGGGATTCAGCCACTAGTGGCGGGCACGATTCCCCAAACACCGGTCCGATAATACGCGCGCATATCCCCAAACACCGGCCCGATAATACGCGCACAATTCCCCAAACACCGGCGCGGATTTCAGCCACTATTGGCGGGCACAAGTCCCCAAACACTAGCCAAGTTCTCAGCCACTAGTGGCGGGCACAATTCCCCAAACACCGGTCCGATAATACGCGCGCATATCCCCAAACACCGGCCCGATAATACGCGCACAATTCCCCAAACACCGGCGCGGATTTCAGCCACTATTGGCGGGCACAAGTCCCCCAACACTAGCCCGGGATTCAGCCACTAGTGGCGGGCACAATTCCCCAAACACCGGTCCGATAATACGCGCGCATATCCCCAAACACCGGCCCGATAATACGCGCACAATTCCCCAAACACCGGCGCGGATTTCAGCCACTATTGGCGGGCACAAGTCCCCCAACACTAGCCCGGGATTCAGCCACTAGTGGCGGGCACGATTCCCCAAACACCGGTCCGATAATACGCGCGCATATCCCCAAACACCGGCCCGATAATACGCGCACAATTCCCCAAACACCGGCGCGGATTTCAGCCACTATTGGCGGGCACAAGTCCCCCAACACTAGCCCGGGATTCAGCCACTAGTGGCGGGCACGATTCCCCAAACACCGGTCCGATAATACGCGCGCATATCCCCAAACACCGGCCCGATAATACGCGCACAATTCCCCAAACACCGGCGCGGATTTCAGCCACTATTGGCGGGCACAAGTCCCCCAACACTAGCCCGGGATTCAGCCACTAGTGGCGGGCACGATTCCCCAAACACCGGTCCGATAATACGCGCGCATATCCCCAAACACCGGCCCGATAATACGCGCACAATTCCCCAAACACCGGCGCGGATTTCAGCCACTATTGGCGGGCACAAGTCCCCAAACACTAGCCAAGTTCTCAGCCACTAGTGGCGGGCACAATTCCCCAAACACCGGTCCGATAATACGCGCGCATATCCCCAAACACCGGCCCGATAATACGCGCACAATTCCCCAAACACCGGCGCGGATTTCAGCCACTATTGGCGGGCACAAGTCCCCCAACACTAGCCCGGGATTCAGCCACTAGTGGCGGGCACGATTCCCCAAACACCGGTCCGATAATACGCGCGCATATCCCCAAACACCGGCCCGATAATACGCGCACAATTCCCCAAACACCGGCGCGGATTTCAGCCACTATTGGCGGGCACAAGTCCCCCAACACTAGCCCGGGATTCAGCCACTAGTGGCGGGCACGATTCCCCAAACACCGGTCCGATAATACGCGCGCATATCCCCAAACACCGGCCCGATAATACGCGCACAATTCCCCAAACACCGGCGCGGATTTCAGCCACTATTGGCGGGCACAAGTCCCCAAACACTAGCCAAGTTCTCAGCCACTAGTGGCGGGCACAATTCCCCAAACACCGGTCCGATAATACGCGCGCATATCCCCAAACACCGGCCCGATAATACGCGCACAATTCCCCAAACACCGGCGCGGATTTCAGCCACTATTGGCGGGCACAAGTCCCCCAACACTAGCCCGGGATTCAGCCACTAGTGGCGGGCACGATTCCCCAAACACCGGTCCGATAATACGCGCGCATATCCCCAAACACCGGCCCGATAATACGCGCACAATTCCCCAAACACCGGCGCGGATTTCAGCCACTATTGGCGGGCACAAGTCCCCCAACACTAGCCCGGGATTCAGCCACTAGTGGCGGGCACGATTCCCCAAACACCGGTCCGATAATACGCGCGCATATCCCCAAACACCGGCCCGATAATACGCGCACAATTCCCCAAACACCGGCGCGGATTTCAGCCACTATTGGCGGGCACAAGTCCCCAAACACTAGCCAAGTTCTCAGCCACTAGTGGCGGGCACAATTCCCCAAACACCGGTCCGATAATACGCGCGCATATCCCCAAACACCGGCCCGATAATACGCGCACAATTCCCCAAACACCGGCGCGGATTTCAGCCACTATTGGCGGGCACAAGTCCCCCAACACTAGCCCGGGATTCAGCCACTAGTGGCGGGCACGATTCCCCAAACACCGGTCCGATAATACGCGCGCATATCCCCAAACACCGGCCCGATAATACGCGCACAATTCCCCAAACACCGGCCCGGATTTCAGCCACTAGTGGCGGGCACAAGTCCCCAAACACTAGCCAAGTTCTCAGCCACTAGTGGCGGGCACGATTCCCCAAACACCGGTCCGATAATACGCGCGCATATCCCCAAACACCGGCCCGATAATACGCGCACAATTCCCCAAACACCGGCGCGGATTTCAGCCACTATTGGCGGGCACAAGTCCCCCAACACTAGCCCGGGATTCAGCCACTAGTGGCGGGCACGATTCCCCAAACACCGGTCCGATAATACGCGCGCATATCCCCAAACACCGGCCCGATAATACGCGCACAATTCCCCAAACACCGGCGCGGATTTCAGCCACTATTGGCGGGCACAAGTCCCCAAACACTAGCCAAGTTCTCAGCCACTAGTGGCGGGCACAATTCCCCAAACACCGGTCCGATAATACGCGCGCATATCCCCAAACACCGGCCCGATAATACGCGCACAATTCCCCAAACACCGGTCCGATAATACGCGCGCATATCCCCAAACACCGGCCCGATAATACGCGCGCATATCCCCAAACACCGGCGCGGATTTCAGCCACTATTGGCGGGCACAAGTCCCCCAACACTAGCCCGGGATTCAGCCACTAGTGGCGGGCACGATTCCCCAAACACCGGTCCGATAATACGCGCGCATATCCCCAAACACCGGCCCGATAATACGCGCACAATTCCCCAAACACCGGCGCGGATTTCAGCCACTATTGGCGGGCACAAGTCCCCCAACACTAGCCCGGGATTCAGCCACTAGTGGCGGGCACGATTCCCCAAACACCGGTCCGATAATACGCGCGCATATCCCCAAACACCGGCCCGATAATACGCGCACAATTCCCCAAACACCGGCGCGGATTTCAGCCACTAGTGGCGGGCACAAGTCCCCCAACACTAGCCCGGGATTCAGCCACTAGTGGCGGGCACAATTCCCCAAACACCGGTCCGATAATACGCGCGCATATCCCCAAACACCGGCCCGATAATACGCGCACAATTCCCCAAACACCGGCGCGGATTTCAGCCACTATTGGCGGGCACAAGTCCCCCAACACTAGCCCGGGATTCAGCCACTAGTGGCGGGCACGATTCCCCAAACACCGGTCCGATAATACGCGCGCATATCCCCAAACACCGGCCCGATAATACGCGCACAATTCCCCAAACACCGGCGCGGATTTCAGCCACTATTGGCGGGCACAAGTCCCCCAACACTAGCCCGGGATTCAGCCACTAGTGGCGGGCACGATTCCCCAAACACCGGTCCGATAATACGCGCGCATATCCCCAAACACCGGCCCGATAATACGCGCGCATATCCCCAAACACCGGCCCGATAATACGCGCACAATTCCCCAAACACCGGCCCGGATTTCAGCCACTAGTGGCGGGCACAAGTCCCCCAACACTAGCCCAGTTCTCAGCCACTAGTGGCGGGCACAATTCCCCAAACACCGGTCCGATAATACGCGCGCATATCCCCAAACACCGGCCCGATAATACGCGCACAATTCCCCAAACACCGGCGCGGATTTCAGCCACTATTGGCGGGCACAAGTCCCCCAACACTAGCCCGGGATTCAGCCACTAGTGGCGGGCACGATTCCCCAAACACCGGTCCGATAATACGCGCGCATATCCCCAAACACCGGCCCGATAATACGCGCACAATTCCCCAAACACCGGCGCGGATTTCAGCCACTATTGGCGGGCACAAGTCCCCCAACACTAGCCCGGGATTCAGCCACTAGTGGCGGGCACGATTCCCCAAACACCGGCCCGATAATACGCGCAATAATACGCGCGCATATCCCCAAACACCGGCCCGATAATATGCGCACAATTCCCCAAACACCGGCCCGGATTTCAGCCACTATTGGCGGGCACAAGTCCCCCAACACTAGCCCGGGATTCAGCCACTAGTGGCGGGCACGATTCCCCAAACACCGGTCCGATAATACGCGCGCATATCCCCAAACACCGGCCCGATAATACGCGCACAATTCCCCAAACACCGGCCCGGATTTCAGCCACTAGTGGCGGGCACAAGTCCCCAAACACTAGCCAAGTTCTCAGCCACTAGTGGCGGGCACAAATCCCCAAACACCGGTCCGATAATACGCGCGCATATCCCCAAACACCGGCCCGATAATACGCGCACAATTCCCCAAACACCGGCGCGGATTTCAGCCACTATTGGCGGGCACAAGTCCCCCAACACTAGCCCGGGATTCAGCCACTAGTGGCGGGCACGATTCCCCAAACACCGGTCCGATAATACGCGCGCATATCCCCAAACACCGGCCCGATAATACGCGCACAATTCCCCAAACACCGGCCCGGATTTCAGCCACTAGTGGCGGGCACAAGTCCCCAAACACTAGCCAAGTTCTCAACCTTCAGCTGAGTATATGGCCTCCGAAAGGCCCATACATTCAGACGGGTCCATGTATTTTCAGCGACAGCCGCAGTACCGCCAAAATCCATGCAGCGGCGCTGGATTTATGGCCTCCGAAAGGCCCATTCATTCAGACGGGTCCATGTATTTTCAGCGACAGCCGCAGTACCGCCAAAATCCATGCAGAGGCGCTGAGTTTATGGCCTCCGAAAGGCCCATTCATTCAGACGGGTCCATGTATTTTCAGCGACAGCAGCAGTACCGCCAAAATCCATGCAGCGGCGCTGTATTTATGGCCTCCGAAAGGCCCATTCATTACCAACGGGGCTGCAGTAGCATCCCGCGGCCACGCAGGGGCAGATATTGTGAGGGAATTACATGGTAGTGGACGGAGCGCCCATGCATTTCCAATGGGAGTGCAGTACCTCAAAAATCCGCTCCAAGCCACCGAACTTGAGGGCCCGACGTTCCCTCAACACTAGCCCAGTGCAATCGACATTTCGTTCTGTGTACATTGTTACACAGAATGACAATACAAGGGAATTATTATTATTATTATTATTATTATTATGTATTCAGCCACTAGTGGCGGGCACAATACCCCAAACACTGGCCCGGCGCTGGCTGAGTTTATGGCCTCCGAAAGGCCCATACATTCAGACGGGTCCATGTATTTTCAGTTTTCCGTAGCAGGTGTGATTGTTTGTTTAATTAGGTAGTTTGTGTTGGTGACGGTGTTCCTAACTGTGGTGGCTTGTTTGTAGAATGTGGGGCCCTGCGTTTGTGTTATGTTGATTTCTGGTAATTTACTTTTTACTAAGTAGTCTTTCAGGTTTTTGTTTCTTTTAAAGGCTGAGATGATTTTGTAATCTTGGATTATGCTTGTGTTCTGTAGTGTCTGATTTATATTTTGTCCATTCATTCAGACGGGTCCATGTATTTTCAGCGACAGCCGCAGTACCGCCAAAATCCATGCAGCGGCGCTGAGTTTATGGCCTCCGAAAGGCCCATTCATTCAGACGGGTCCATGTATTTTCAGCGACAGCCGCAGTACCGCCAAAATCCATGCAGCGGCGCTGGGTTTATGGAATCCGAAAGGCCCATTCATTCAGACGGGTCCATGTATTTTCAACGACAGCCGCAGTACCGCCAAAATCCATGCAGCGGCGCTGGATTTATGGCCTCCGAAAGGCCCATTCATTCAGACGGGTCCATGTATTTTCAGCGACAGCCGCAGTACCGCCAAAATCCATGCAGAGGCGCTGAGTTTATGGCCTCCGAAAGGCCCATTCATTCAGACGGGTCCATGTATTTTCAGCGACAGCAGCAGTACCGCCAAAATCCATGCAGCGGCGCTGTATTTATGGCCTCCGAAAGGCCCATTCATTACCAACGGGGCTGCAGTAGCATCCCGCGGCCACGCAGGGGCAGATATTGTGAGGGAATTACATGGTAGTGGACGGAGCGCCCATGCATTTCCAATGGGAGTGCAGTACCTCAAAAATCCGCTCCAAGCCACCGAACTTGAGGGCCCGACGTTCCCTCAACACTAGCCCAGTGCAATCGACATTTCGTTCTGTGTACATTGTTACACAGAATGACAATACAAGGGAATTATTATTATTATTATTATTATTATTATGTATTCAGCCACTAGTGGCGGGCACAATACCCCAAACACTGGCCCGGCGCTGGCTGAGTTTATGGCCTCCGAAAGGCCCATACATTCAGACGGGTCCATGTATTTTCAGTTTTCCGTAGCAGGTGTGATTGTTTGTTTAATTAGGTAGTTTGTGTTGGTGACGGTGTTCCTAACTGTGGTGGCTTGTTTGTAGAATGTGGGGCCCTGCGTTTGTGTTATGTTGATTTCTGGTAATTTACTTTTTACTAAGTAGTCTTTCAGGTTTTTGTTTCTTTTAAAGGCTGAGATGATTTTGTAATCTTGGATTATGCTTGTGTTCTGTAGTGTCTGATTTATATTTTGTCCATTCATTCAGACGGGTCCATGTATTTTCAGCGACAGCCGCAGTACCGCCAAAATCCATGCAGCGGCGCTGAATTTATGGCCTCCGAAAGGCCCATTCATTCAGACGGGTCCATGTATTTTCAGCGACAGCCGCAGTACCGCCAAAATCCATGCAGAGGCGCTGAGTTTATGGCCTCCGAAAGGCCCATTCATTCAGACGGGTCCATGTATTTTCAGCGACAGCAGCAGTACCGCCAAAATCCATGCAGCGGCGCTGTATTTATGGCCTCCGAAAGGCCCATTCATTACCAACGGGGCTGCAGTAGCATCCCGCGGCCACGCAGGGGCAGATATTGTGAGGGAATTACATGGTAGTGGACGGAGCGCCCATGCATTTCCAATGGGAGTGCAGTACCTCAAAAATCCGCTCCAAGCCACCGAACTTGAGGGCCCGACGTTCCCTCAACACTAGCCCAGTGCAATCGACATTTCGTTCTGTGTACATTGTTACACAGAATGACAATACAAGGGAATTATTATTATTATTATTATTATTATGTATTCAGCCACTAGTGGCGGGCACAATACCCCAAACACTGGCCCGGCGCTGGCTGAGTTTATGGCCTCTGAAAGGCCCATACATTCAGACGGGTCCATGTATTTTCAGTTTTCCGTAGCAGGTGTGATTGTTTGTTTAATTAGGTAGTTTGTGTTGGTGACGGTGTTCCTAACTGTGGTGGCTTGTTTGTAGAATGTGGGGCCCTGCGTTTGTGTTATGTTGATTTCTGGTAATTTACTTTTTACTAAGTAGTCTTTCAGGTTTTTGTTTCTTTTAAAGGCTGAGATGATTTTGTAATCTTGGATTATGCTTGTGTTCTGTAGTGTCTGATTTATATTTTGTCCATTCATTCAGACGGGTCCATGTATTTTCAGCGACAGCCGCAGTACCGCCAAAATCCATGCAGCGGCGCTGGATTTATGGCCTCCGAAAGGCCCATTCATTCAGACGGGTCCATGTATTTTCAGCGACAGCCGCAGTACCGCCAAAATCCATGCAGAGGCGCTGAGTTTATGGCCTCCGAAAGGCCCATTCATTCAGACGGGTCCATGTATTTTCAGCGACAGCAGCAGTACCGCCAAAATCCATGCAGCGGCGCTGTATTTATGGCCTCCGAAAGGCCCATTCATTACCAACGGGGCTGCAGTAGCATCCCGCGGCCACGCAGGGGCAGATATTGTGAGGGAATTACATGGTAGTGGACGGAGCGCCCATGCATTTCCAATGGGAGTGCAGTACCTCAAAAATCCGCTAGAGGGCCCCGAACTTGAGGGCCCGGCGTTCCCTCAAGTGCCGATTTTATACCCCCTTCTCCAGCCGACAGCCAGAATTATATTAGGGACTCGCAATTTTGAGAGGTGAGCACCAGGGCTAATCAGCGGCCACCCGTGACCATTGAGTCCGACAGAGCAGAGGCTAGGGGCGGCCTCGCATCTCGCAATTACCGAGGGAAGATGCCGGTTCTCGAAAAATTTCTAAGTTTTTCAAATTTTAAAGTATTGAAGTATTTAGGGCGCTTCCCGCGGCCCTGGCTTTTGCATGTACCCCTCTAAGCTCCGGTTCTCGAAAAATGTCTAAGTTTTTCAAACTTTAAAGTATTGAAGCCGGACTTCCGCGGAGGCTGACAGGGGGCCTCCATCGAAGCACCCTTCACCCCCGGGTGAGCCGGCGTCGGCCCACGGGCCTGCCGGTTCCCCAACTGAGCGATTGGCACACGAGACCCGCCTCGGAGGGCCCACGTCGGCCGGCGCAAGCCGGTGTTCGGAGCGTGCGGCTCCTCCGGCTTTGCGGGTCAAGCTCCAGCGCCGAGGATACTAGGCAAACGTTGGGCCCCCCCGAGCCGAGTGGATACCCGCCTCAGAAAGAGCTGGGGCGGTACGTACGGACGGCCTCACTAAGAGGGAACGGAAGCTACTAAAGCACACGTATAACTGTCCGATGTGCGAACGAAAGTGAGGCCGGACGAATCCGATACGAGTTACGAGTGAGGCGGGATCCACGGCTGGCACTCGCGGGGCCCTCTTGCGAAACCATGCCTCGGCGTGAACCTTTTGGCGGCAGAACCAAGACGAACCGAGGTCGAGCTTCCGTCTCGAGCCACACCCAGACGTCCGACCGTCGCGGAGCCCGACGCCACGCGTGCTAGGGCTCCGCGCGAAACATCGTTTCACGACACCCGCTCGTCAGCCCGTCCGAACGTATACGAGTGTCGCGCGGCCCCCCGGGCCCGGCTGTAGCCACAGCCTCGTCCCGGACCAGGGCCGCACCGCCACCAGCAGCGCCCCCCCGGCGGCAGACGCACTCTGGTTGATCCTGCCAGTAGCATATGCTTGTTTTCAAGATTAAGCCATGCATGTCTAAGTACGAATGGCCAGTACAGTGAAACTGCGAACGGCTCATTAAATCAGTTATGGTTCCTTTGATCGCTCCACCGTTACTTGGATAACTGTGGCAAATCCAGAGCTAATACATGCAAACGAGCGCCGACTCGCGGGCGGGGCTCCGGCCTCGCCCCGGGGACGCGTGCATTTATCAGACACAAAAACCCACGCGGTGTCCGGCGGGCGGGGGCTCAGCCGTCGCGCGCGTCCCCCGCGTCCGGCCTCCGCCTCTCCGGGCGGGGGCGTAAGCGGCGCGGGCGGCTCCGCGCGCGCCGGTCCTCGTTCCGCCGGCCCGGCCCCCCCTTTGTGTTGACTCAGGATAACCTCGTGCCGATCGCTCGCCCACCCGAGGCGGCGACGACTCATTCGAATGTCTGCCCTATCAACTTTCGATGGTAGACTCTGCGCCTACCATGGTGACCACGGGTAACGGGGAATCAGGGTTCGATTCCGGAGAGGGAGCATGAGAAACGGCTACCACATCCAAGGAAGGCAGCAGGCGCGCAAATTACCCACTCCCGACACGGGGAGGTAGTGACGAAAAATAACAATACGGGACTCGTTCGAGTCTCCGTAATTGGAATGAGCCGAACACAAACCCATCGGCCAGCATCCATTGGAGGGCAAGTCTGGTGCCAGCAGCCGCGGTAATTCCAGCTCCAATAGCGTATTTTAAAGTTGCTGCAGTTAAAAAGCTCCTAGTTGGACCCCGGGACGCGAGCTGACGGTCCGCCGCGAGGCGTGCATCCGTCTGTCCCAGCCCCTGCCTCTCGGCAAAAGCCCCCGTGATGCCCTTCGCTGGGTGTCACTCGCGGGGCCCGAAGCGTTTACTTTGAGGAAATTAGAGTGTTCAAAGCAGGCCACACGGCCGCCCCTGCATATCGCAGCTGGGAATAATGGAATAGGACTCCGGTTCTATTTTGTGGGTTGTCATGAACTGGGGCCATGATTAAGAGGGACGGCCGGGGGCATTCGTACTGCGCCGCTAGAGGTGAAATTCTTGGACCGGCGCAAGACGGACGAGAGCGAAAGCATTTGCCAAGAATGTTTTCATTAATCAAGAACGAAAGTCGGAGGTTCGAAGACGATCAGATACCGTCCTAGTTCCGACCATAAACGATGCCGACTCGCGATCCGGCGGCGTTATTCCCATGACCCGCCGAGCAGCACCCGGGAAACCGACCAAGTGTCTGGGTTCCGGGGGGAGTATTGTTGCAAAGCTGAAACTTAAAGGAATTGACGGAAGGGCACCACCAGGAGTGGAGCATGCGGCTTAATTTGACTCAACACGGGAAACCTCACCCGGCCCGGACACGGAAAGGATTGACAGATTGAAGGCTCTTTCTCGATACCGTGGGTGGTGGTGCATGGCCGTTCGTAGTTGGTGGAGCGATTTGTCTGGTTAATTCCGATAACGAACGAGACTCAAACATACTAAATAGTACCGCGGCCCCCCGCGCGGTCGGCGGCAGAAAACTTCTTAGAGGGACAAGTGGCTCTCAGCCACACGAGAATGAGCAATAACAGGTCTGTGATGCCCTTAGATGTCCGGGGCTGCACGCGCGCCACACTGAGCGTATAAGCGCGTCGTCTATCCCCGCGCCGGCAGGCGCGGGTAATCCTATGAACCCCGCTCGTGACAGGGCCTGGGGATTGCAATTATTTCCCACCAACGAGGAATTCCCAGTAAGCGCGGGTCATTAGCCTGCGTTGATTAAGTCCCTGCCCTTTGTACACACCGCCCGTCGCTACTACCGATCGGATGGCTTAGTGAGGTCCTCGGATAGTCCCCGCCGGGGCCGGCCCCGGCTCCGGCGGTGTGCCAGAAGACGGTCGAACTTGACTATCTAGAGGAAGTAAAAGTCGTAACAAGGTTTCTGTAGGTGAACCTGCAGAAGGATCATTAACGTACGAGCGGCAGCAGATCCGCCTCGGTACACCCCCGACGAGCCAGACGCCGAGGGCGGCGGGTCGTCGCAGGCGGAGGAAGAGGGTAGACCGGGACGGGACGGGACGGGGGGCGCGGCGCGGGTCACTCCCGGGCCGCGCGTCGGAGCGAGTTCGGCGGGCGCCACGCGGCGCGGCGCGACGCGAGAAAAGGCGGCGGGCGATGTCGCGCTACCTCCGTGCGAGCGGGGTAGCGCGCTCGTCCGACGACCCCAGTAGCGCGGCGCGGCGCGACGACAGGCGACCGCCAGCGACGGGCGAAAGGCGGCGGCCGTGCGCGGGACCCCCGTAACCGGGGAATCCCCCTCTGCCGACGACCCTAGCTCGGCGCGGTTCTCGCGCTTCCGGCGCGCGCTTCCGGGGCGGCACTCGCCTCGACGACCTCCCGTCCTTTAAAGGTAACGGTTCGGGCCGGCGCCCCGGCGTCCGTCCGCCCGTCGGTGTCGCGTGTCCGTGCGGCGCGGGGCTGCTCTCGGCGAGGGTCGCCGAGCAAGCGGATCCCCGCACGGATCACAACGGCCGTATGGCGGCGGCGTCGGGACGCCCGCCCGAGACGAAGGTTCAGGGCGACGAAACGGTGCTCCCACCGGCTACCTTTTTCCCCGGCCAAACGCGTCCGTCGGCCGGAGCCCTCGAGGGGCCGCGTAGCGCGCGCGTGGGCCGGCCCCCGGACACCGGAGTCCCTCCCGGGGCTCCGGACACCGGGGGTTCGGTTCCGCGCGGTCCGCCGCGGTCTCCTCTGTCCATCCATAGTCCGGGCAGGCCGCGGCCGGGTCGGGGGCCAGTCCCCCCTCGGTGTCAGCGCGGTCGCGCCGCCCTTGTAAACCAAACCCACTCGCTGACGGGTAGCAACACCCAAAGCGTCGCTTCGCGGCGCGGCGGGGCTTCCAAGTCGGATGGCCTTCCGGGGTCCGGGTAGGAGACGCCGGGGGCCGGCCTCAGCGCCGAGCCCCCGACCTACCCGGCGAGTCCGGTCGCCGAGTCGTGTCAGGCCCGAGCGGGAGACGCCGGGCGCCGGCCTCAGCGCCGAGCGCCCGACCTACCCGG
>NW_028283132.1:405000-420000 GCF_059441175.1 Urocampus carinirostris
ACAATTCCCCAAACACCGGCCCGGATTTCAGCCACTAGTGGCGGGCACAAGTCCCCAAACACTAGCCAAGTTCTCAGCCACTAGTGGCGGGCACAATTCCCCAAACACCGGTCCGATAATACGCGCGCATATCCCCAAACACCGGCCCGATAATACGCGCGCAATTCCCCAAACACCGGCCCGGATTTCAGCCACTAGTGGCGGGCACAAGTCCCCAAACACTAGCCAAGTTCTCAGCCACTAGTGGCGGGCACAATTCCCCAAACACCGGTCCGATAATACGCGCGCATATCCCCAAACACCGGCCCGATAATACGCGCACAATTCCCCAAACACCGGCGCAGATTTCAGCCACTATTGGCGGGCACAAGTCCCCCAACACTAGCCCGGGATTCAGCCACTAGTGGCGGGCACAAGTCCCCAAACACCGGTCCGATAATACGCGCGCATATCCCCAAACACCGGCCCGATAATACGCGCGCATATCCCCAAACACCGGCCCGATAATACGCGCACAATTCCCCAAACACCGGCCCGGATTTCAGCCACTAGTGGCGGGCACAAGTCCCCAAACACTAGCCAAGTTCTCAGCCACTAGTGGCGGGCACAATTCCCCAAACACCGGTCCGATAATACGCGCGCATATCCCCAAACACCGGCCCGATAATACGCGCACAATTCCCCAAACACCGGCGCGGATTTCAGCCACTAGTGGCGGGCACAAGTCCCCAAACACTAGCCAAGTTCTCAGCCACTAGTGGCGGGCACGATTCCCCAAACACCGGTCCGATAATACGCGCGCATATCCCCAAACACCGGCCCGATAATACGCGCACAATTCCCCAAACACCGGCGCGGATTTCAGCCACTATTGGCGGGCACAAGTCCCCCAACACTAGCCCGGGATTCAGCCACTAGTGGCGGGCACGATTCCCCAAACACCGGTCCGATAATACGCGCGCATATCCCCAAACACCGGCCCGATAATACGCGCACAATTCCCCAAACACCGGCCCGGATTTCAGCCACTAGTGGCGGGCACAAGTCCCCAAACACTAGCCAAGTTCTCAGCCACTAGTGGCGGGCACAATTCCCCAAACACCGGTCCGATAATACGCGCGCATATCCCCAAACACCGGCCCGATAATACGCGCACAATTCCCCAAACACCGGCGCGGATTTCAGCCACTATTGGCGGGCACAAGTCCCCCAACACTAGCCCGGGATTCAGCCACTATTGGCGGGCACAAGTCCCCCAACACTAGCCCGGGATTCAGCCACTAGTGGCGGGCACGATTCCCCAAACACCGGTCCGATAATACGCGCGCATATCCCCAAACACCGGCCCGATAAAACGCGCACAATTCCCCAAACACCGGCCCGGATTTCAGCCACTAGTGGCGGGCACAAGTCCCCAAACACTAGCCAAGTTCTCAGCCACTAGTGGCGGGCACAATTCCCCAAACACCGGTCCGATAATACGCGCGCATATCCCCAAACACCGGCCCGATAATACGCGCACAATTCCCCAAACACCGGCGCGGATTTCAGCCACTAGTGGCGGGCACAAGTCCCCAAACACTAGCCAAGTTCTCAGCCACTAGTGGCGGGCACGATTCCCCAAACACCGGTCCGATAATACGCGCGCATATCCCCAAACACCGGCCCGATAATACGCGCACAATTCCCCAAACACCGGCGCGGATTTCAGCCACTATTGGCGGGCACAAGTCCCTCAACACTAGCCCGGATTTCAGCCACTATTGGAGGGCACAAGTCCCCCAACACTAGCCCAGTTCTCAGCCACTAGTGGCGGGCACAATTCCCCAAACACCGGTCCGATAATACGCGCGCATATCCCCAAACACCGGCCCGATAATACGCGCACAATTCCCCAAACACCGGCGCGGATTTCAGCCACTATTGGCGGGCACAAGTCCCCCAACACTAGCCCGGGATTCAGCCACTAGTGGCGGGCACGATTCCCCAAACACCGGTCCGATAATACGCGCGCATATCCCCAAACACCGGCCCGATAATACGCGCACAATTCCCCAAACACCGGCGCGGATTTCAGCCACTATTGGCGGGCACAAGTCCCCCAACACTAGCCCGGGATTCAGCCACTAGTGGCGGGCACGATTCCCCAAACACCGGTCCGATAATACGCGCGCATATCCCCAAACACCGGCCCGATAATACGCGCATATCCCCAAACACCGGCCCGATAATACGCGCACAATTCCCCAAACACCGGCGCGGATTTCAGCCACTATTGGCGGGCACAAGTCCCCCAACACTAGCCCGGGATTCAGCCACTAGTGGCGGGCACGATTCCCCAAACACCGGTCCGATAATACGCGCGCATATCCCCAAACACCGGCCCGATAATACGCGCACAATTCCCCAAACACCGGCGCGGATTTCAGCCACTATTGGCGGGCACAAGTCCCCCAACACTAGCCCGGGATTCAGCCACTAGTGGCGGGCACGATTCCCCAAACACCGGCCCGATAATACGCGCACAATTCCCCAAACACCGGCGCGGATTTCAGCCACTAGTGGCGGGCACAAGTCCCCCAACACTAGCCAAGTTCTCAGCCACTATTGGCGGGCACAAGTCCCCCAACACTAGCCCGGGATTCAGCCACTAGTGGCGGGCACGATTCCCCAAACACCGGTCCGATAATACGCGCGCATATCCCCAAACACCGGCCCGATAATACGCGCACAATTCCCCAAACACCGGCCCGGATTTCAGCCACTAGTGGCGGGCACAAGTCCCCAAACACTAGCCAAGTTCTCAGCCACTAGTGGCGGGCACAATTCCCCAAACACCGGTCCGATAATACGCGCGCATATCCCCAAACACCGGCCCGATAATACGCGCACAATTCCCCAAACACCGGCGCGGATTTCAGCCACTATTGGCGGGCACAAGTCCCCCAACACTAGCCCGGGATTCAGCCACTAGTGGCGGGCACGATTCCCCAAACACCGGTCCCGATAATACGCGCGCATATCCCCAAACACCGGCCCGATAATACGCGCACAATTCCCCAAACACCGGCGCGGATTTCAGCCACTATTGGCGGGCACAAGTCCCCCCAACACTAGCCCGGGATTCAGCCACTAGTGGCGGGCACGATTCCCCAAACACCGGTCCGATAATACGCGCGCATATCCCCAAACACCGGCCCGATAATACGCGCGCATATCCCCAAACACCGGCCCGATAATACGCGCACAATTCCCCAAACACCGGCCCGGATTTCAGCCACTAGTGGCGGGCACAAGTCCCCCAACACTAGCCCAGTTCTCAGCCACTAGTGGCGGGCACAATTCCCCAAACACCGGTCCGATAATACGCGCGCATATCCCCCAAACACCGGGCCCGATAATACGCGCACAATTCCCCAAACACCGGCGCGGATTTCAGCCACTATTGGCGGGCACAAGTCCCCCAACACTAGCCCGGGATTCAGCCACTAGTGGCGGGCACGATTCCCCAAACACCGGTCCGATAATACGCGCGCATATCCCCAAACACCGGCCCGATAATACGCGCACAATTCCCCAAACACCGGCGCGGATTTCAGCCCACTAGTGGCGGGCACAAGTCCCCCAACACTAGCCCGGGATTCAGCCACTAGTGGCGGGCACAATTCCCCAAACACCGGTCCGATAATACGCGCGCATATCCCCAAACACCGGCCCGATAATACGCGCACAATTCCCCCAAACACCGGCGCGGATTTCAGCCACTATTGGCGGGCACAAGTCCCCCAACACTAGCCCGGGATTCAGCCACTAGTGGCGGGCACGATTCCCCAAACACCGGTCCGATAATACGCGCGCATATCCCCAAACACCGGCCCGATAATACGCGCACAATTCCCCAAACACCGGCGCGGATTTCAGCCACTATTGGCGGGCACAAGTCCCCCAACACTAGCCCGGGATTCAGCCACTAGTGGCGGGCACGATTCCCCAAACACCGGTCCGATAATACGCGCGCATATCCCCAAACACCGGCCCGATAATACGCGCGCATATCCCCAAACACCGGCCCGATAATACGCGCACAATTCCCCAAACACCGGCCCGGATTTCAGCCACTAGTGGCGGGCACAAGTCCCCCAACACTAGCCCAGTTTCTCAGCCACTAGTGGCGGGCACAATTCCCCAAACACCGGTCCGATAATACGCGCGCATATCCCCCAAACACCGGGCCCGATAATACGCGCACAATTCCCCAAACACCGGCGCGGATTTCAGCCACTATTGGCGGGCACAAGTCCCCCAACACTAGCCCGGGATTCAGCCACTAGTGGCGGCACGATTCCCCAAACACCGGTCCGATAATACGCGCGCATATCCCCAAACACCGGCCCGATAATACGCGCACAATTCCCCAAACACCGGCGCGGATTTCAGCCACTATTGGCGGGCACAAGTCCCCCAACACTAGCCCGGGATTCAGCCACTAGTGGCGGGCACGATTCCCCAAACACCGGCCCGATAATACGCGCACAATTCCCCAAACACCGGCGCGGATTTCAGCCACTAGTGGCGGGCACAAGTCCCCCAACACTAGCCAAGTTCTCAGCCACTATTGGCGGGCACAAGTCCCCCAACACTAGCCCGGGATTCAGCCACTAGTGGCGGGCACGATTCCCCAAACACGGTCCGATAATACGCGCGCATATCCCCAAACACCGGCCCGATAATACGCGCACAATTCCCCAAACACCGGCCCGGATTTCAGCCACTAGTGGCGGGCACAAGTCCCCAAACACTAGCCAAGTTCTCAGCCACTAGTGGCGGGCACAAATCCCCAAACACCGGTCCGATAATACGCGCGCATATCCCCAAACACCGGCCCGATAATACGCGCACAATTCCCCAAACACCGGCGCGGATTTCAGCCACTATTGGCGGGCACAAGTCCCCCCAACACTAGCCCGGGATTCAGCCACTAGTGGCGGGCACAATTCCCCAAACACCGGTCCGATAATACGCGCGCATATCCCCAAACACCGGCCCGATAATACGCGCACAATTCCCCAAACACCGGCCCGGATTTCAGCCACTAGTGGCGGGCACAAGTCCCCAAACACTAGCCAAGTTCTCAACCTTCAGCTGAGTATATGGCCTCCGAAAGGCCCATACATTCAGACGGGTCCATGTATTTTCAGCGACAGCCGCAGTACCGCCAAAATCCATGCAGCGGCGCTGGATTTATGGCCTCCGAAAGGCCCATTCATTCAGACGGGTCCATGTATTTTCAGCGACAGCCGCAGTACCCGCCAAAATCCATGCAGAGGCGCTGAGTTTATGGCCTCCGAAAGGCCCATTCATTCAGACGGGTCCATGTATTTTCAGCGACAGCAGCAGTACCGCCAAAATCCATGCAGCGGCGCTGTATTTATGGCCTCCGAAAGGCCCATTCATTACCAACGGGGCTGCAGTAGCATCCCGCGGCCACGCAGGGGCAGATATTGTGAGGGAATTACATGGTAGTGGACGGAGCGCCCATGCATTTCCAATGGGAGTGCAGTACCTCAAAAATCCGCTCCAAGCCACCGAACTTGAGGGCCCGACGTTCCCTCAACACTAGCCCAGTGCAATCGACATTTCGTTCTGTGTACATTGTTACACAGAATGACAATACAAGGGAATTATTATTATTATTATTATTATTATTATGTATTCAGCCACTAGTGGCGGGCACAATACCCCAAACACTGGCCCGGCGCTGGCTGAGTTTATGGCCTCCCGAAAGGCCCATACATTCAGACGGGTCCATGTATTTTCAGTTTTCCGTAGCAGGTGTGATTGTTTGTTTAATTAGGTAGTTTGTGTTGGTGACGGTGTTCCTAACTGTGGTGGCTTGTTTGTAGAATGTGGGGCCCTGCGTTTGTGTTATGTTGATTTCTGGTAATTTACTTTTTACTAAGTAGTCTTTCAGGTTTTTGTTTCTTTTAAAGGCTGAGATGATTTTGTAATCTTGGATTATGCTTGTGTTCTGTAGTGTCTGATTTATATTTTGTCCATTCATTCAGACGGTCCATGTATTTTCAGCGACAGCCGCAGTACCGCCAAAATCCATGCAGCGGCGCTGAGTTTATGGCCTCCGAAAGGCCCATTCATTCAGACGGGTCCATGTATTTTCAGCGACAGCCGCAGTACCCGCCAAAATCCATGCAGCGGCGCTGGGTTTATGGAATCCGAAAGGCCCATTCATTCAGACGGGTCCATGTATTTTCAACGACAGCCCGCAGTACCGCCAAAATCCATGCAGCGGCGCTGGATTTATGGCCTCCGAAAGGCCCATTCATTCAGACGGGTCCATGTATTTTCAGCGACAGCCGCAGTACCGCCAAAAATCCATGCAGAGGCGCTGAGTTTATGGCCTCCGAAAGGCCCATTCATTCAGACGGGTCCATGTATTTTCAGCGACAGCAGCAGTACCGCCAAAATCCATGCAGCGGCGCTGTATTTATGGCCTCCGAAAGGCCCATTCATTACCAACGGGGCTGCAGTAGCATCCCGCGGCCACGCAGGGGCAGATATTGTGAGGGAATTACATGGTAGTGGACGGAGCGCCCATGCATTTCCAATGGGAGTGCAGTACCTCAAAAATCCGCTCCAAGCCACCGAACTTGAGGGCCCGACGTTCCCTCAACACTAGCCCAGTGCAATCGACATTTCGTTCTGTGTACATTGTTACACAGAATGACAATACAAGGGAATTATTATTATTATTATTATTATTATTATGTATTCAGCCACTAGTGGCGGGCACAATACCCCAAACACTGGCCCGGCGCTGGCTGAGTTTATGGCCTCCGAAAGGCCCATACATTCAGACGGGTCCATGTATTTTCAGTTTTCCGTAGCAGGTGTGATTGTTTGTTTAATTAGGTAGTTTGTGTTGGTGACGGTGTTCCTAACTGTGGTGGCTTGTTTGTAGAATGTGGGGCCCTGCGTTTGTGTTATGTTGATTTCTGGTAATTTACTTTTTACTAAGTAGTCTTTCAGGTTTTTGTTTCTTTTAAAGGCTGAGATGATTTTGTAATCTTGGATTATGCTTGTGTTCTGTAGTGTCTGATTTATATTTTGTCCATTCATTCAGACGGGTCCATGTATTTTCAGCGACAGCCGCAGTACCGCCAAAATCCATGCAGCGGCGCTGAATTTATGGCCTCCGAAAGGCCCATTCATTCAGACGGGTCCATGTATTTTCAGCGACAGCCGCAGTACCGCCAAAATCCATGCAGAGGCGCTGAGTTTATGGCCTCCGAAAGGCCCATTCATTCAGACGGGTCCATGTATTTTCAGCGACAGCAGCAGTACCTCGCCAAAATCCATGCAGCGGCGCTGTATTTATGGCCTCCGAAAGGCCCATTCATTACCAACGGGGCTGCAGTAGCATCCCGCGGCCACGCAGGGGCAGATATTGTGAGGGAATTACATGGTAGTGGACGGAGCGCCCATGCATTTCCAATGGGAGTGCAGTACCTCAAAAATCCGCTCCAAGCCACCGAACTTGAGGGCCCGACGTTCCCTCAACACTAGCCCAGTGCAATCGACATTTCGTTCTGTGTACATTGTTACACAGAATGACAATACAAGGGAATTATTATTATTATTATTATTATTATGTATTCAGCCACTAGTGGCGGGCACAATACCCCAAACACTGGCCCGGCGCTGGCTGAGTTTATGGCCTCTGAAAGGCCCATACATTCAGACGGGTCCATGTATTTTCAGTTTTCCGTAGCAGGTGTGATTGTTTGTTTAATTAGGTAGTTTGTGTTGGTGACGGTGTTCCTAACTGTGGTGGCTTGGTTTGTAGAATGTGGGGCCCCTGCGTTTGTGTTATGTTGATTTCTGGTAATTTACTTTTTACTAAGTAGTCTTTCAGGTTTTTGTTTCTTTTAAAGGCTGAGATGATTTTGTAATCTTGGATTATGCTTGTGTTCTGTAGTGTCTGATTTATATTTTGTCCATTCATTCAGACGGGTCCATGTATTTTCAGCGACAGCCGCAGTACCGCCAAAATCCATGCAGCGGCGCTGGATTTATGGCCTCCGAAAGGCCCATTCATTCAGACGGGTCCATGTATTTTCAGCGACAGCCGCAGTACCCGCCAAAATCCATGCAGAGGCGCTGAGTTTATGGCCTCCGAAAGGCCCATTCATTCAGACGGGTCCATGTATTTTCAGCGACAGCAGCAGTACCGCCAAAATCCATGCAGCGGCGCTGTATTTATGGCCTCCGAAAGGCCCATTCATTACCAACGGGGCTGCAGTAGCATCCCGCGGCCACGCAGGGGCAGATATTGTGAGGGAATTACATGGTAGTGGACGGAGCGCCCCATGCATTTCCAATGGGAGTGCAGTACCCTCAAAAATCCGCTCCAAGCCACCGAACTTGAGGGCCCGACGTTCCCTCAACACTAGCCCAGTGCAATCGACATTTCGTTCTGTGTACATTGTTACACAGAATGACAATACAAGGGAATTATTATTATTATTATTATTATTATTATGTATTCAGCCACTAGTGGCGGGCACAATACCCCAAACACTGGCCCGGCGCTGGCTGAGTTTATGGCCTCCGAAAGGCCCATACATTCAGACGGGGTCCATGTATTTTCAGTTTTCCGTAGCAGGTGTGATTGTTTGTTTAATTAGGTAGTTTGTGTTGGTGACGGTGTTCCTAACTGTGGTGGCTTGTTTGTAGAATGTGGGGCCCTGCGTTTGTGTTATGTTGATTTCTGGTAATTTACTTTTTACTAAGTAGTCTTTCAGGTTTTTGTTTCTTTTAAAGGCTGAGATGATTTTGTAATCTTGGATTATGCTTGTGTTCTGTAGTGTCTGATTTATATTTTGTCCATTCATTCAGACGGGTCCATGTATTTTCAGCGACAGCCGCAGTACCCGCCAAAATCCATGCAGCGGCGCTGAATTTATGCCTCCGAAAGGCCCATTCATTCAGACGGGTCCATGTATTTTCAGCGACAGCCGCAGTACCGCCAAAATCCATGCAGAGGCGCTGAGTTTATGGCCTCCGAAAGGCCCATTCATTCAGACGGGTCCCATGTATTTTCAGCGACAGCAGCAGTACCGCCCAAAATCCATGCAGCGGCGCTGTATTTATGGCCTCCGAAAGGCCCATTCATTACCAACGGGGCTGCAGTAGCATCCCGCGGCCACGCAGGGGCAGATATTGTGAGGGAATTACATGTAGTGGACGGAGCGCCCATGCATTTCCAATGGGAGTGCAGTACCTCAAAAAATCCGCTCCAAGCCACCGAACTTGAGGGCCCGACGTTCCCTCAACACTAGCCCAGTGCAATCGACATTTCGTTCTGTGTACATTGTTACACAGAATGACAATACAAGGGAATTATTATTATTATTATTATTATTATGTATTCAGCCACTAGTGGCGGGCACAATACCCCAAACACTGGCCCGGCGCTGGCTGAGTTTATGGCCTCTGAAAGGCCCATACATTCAGACGGGTCCATGTATTTTCAGTTTTCCGTAGCAGGTGTGATTGTTTGTTTAATTAGGTAGTTTGTGTTGGTGACGGTGTTCCTAACTGTGGTGGCTTGTTTGTAGAATGTGGGGCCCTGCGTTTGTGTTATGTTGATTTCTGGTAATTTACTTTTTACTAAGTAGTCTTTCAGGTTTTTGTGTTTCTTTTAAAGGCTGAGATGATTTTGTAATCTTGGATTATGCTTGTGTTCTGTAGTGTCTGATTTATATTTTGTCCATTCATTCAGACGGGTCCATGTATTTTCAGCGACAGCCGCAGTACCGCCAAAATCCATGCAGCGGCGCTGGATTTATGGCCTCCGAAAGGCCCATTCATTCAGACGGGTCCATGTATTTTCAGCGACAGCCGCAGTACCGCCAAAATCCATGCAGAGGCGCTGAGTTTATGGCCTCCGAAAGGCCCATTCATTCAGACGGGTCCATGTATTTTCAGCGACAGCAGCAGTACCGCCAAAATCCATGCAGCGGCGCTGTATTTATGGCCTCCGAAAGGCCCATTCATTACCAACGGGGCTGCAGTAGCATCCCGCGGCCACGCAGGGGCAGATATTGTGAGGGAATTACATGGTAGTGGACGGAGCGCCCATGCATTTCCAATGGGAGTGCAGTACCTCAAAAATCCGCTAGAGGGCCCCGAACTTGAGGGCCCGGCGTTCCCTCAAGTGCCGATTTTATACCCCCTTCTCCAGCCGACAGCCAGAATTATATTAGGGACTCGCAATTTTGAGAGGTGAGCACCAGGGCTAATCAGCGGCCACCCGTGACCATTGAGTCCGACAGAGCAGAGGCTAGGGGCGGCCTCGCATCTCGCAATTACCGAGGGAAGATGCCGGTTCTCGAAAAATTTCTAAGTTTTTCAAATTTTAAAGTATTGAAGTATTTAGGGCGCTTCCCGCGGCCCTGGCTTTTGCATGTACCCCTCTAAGCTCCGGTTCTCGAAAAATGTCTAAGTTTTTCAAACTTTAAAGTATTGAAGCCGGACTTCCGCGGAGGCTGACAGGGGGCCTCCATCGAAGCACCCTTCACCCCCGGGTGAGCCGGCGTCGGCCCACGGGCCTGCCGGTTCCCCAACTGAGCGATTGGCACACGAGACCCGCCTCGGAGGGCCCACGTCGGCCGGCGCAAGCCGGTGTTCGGGCGTGCGGCTCCTCCGGCTTTGCGGGTCAAGCTCCAGCGCCGAGGATACTAGGCAAACGTTGGGCCCCCCCGAGCCGAGTGGATACCCGCCTCAGAAAGAGCTGGGGCGGTACGTACGGACGGCCTCACTAAGAGGGAACGGAAGCTACTAAAGCACACGTATAACTGTCCGATGTGCGAACGAAAGTGAGGCCGGACGAATCCGATACGAGTTACGAGTGAGGCGGGATCCACGGCTGGCACTCGCGGGGCCCTCTTGCGAAACCATGCCTCGGCGTGAACCTTTTGGCGGCAGAACCAAGACGAACCGAGGTCGAGCTTCCGTCTCGAGCCACACCCAGACGTCCGACCGTCGCGGAGCCCGACGCCACGCGTGCTAGGGCTCCGCGCGAAACATCGTTTCACGACACCCGCTCGTCAGCCCGTCCGAACGTATACGAGTGTCGCGCGGCCCCCCGGGCCCGGCTGTAGCCACAGCCTCGTCCCGGACCAGGGCCGCACCGCCACCAGCAGCGCCCCCCCGGCGGCAGACGCACTCTGGTTGATCCTGCCAGTAGCATATGCTTGTTTTCAAGATTAAGCCATGCATGTCTAAGTACGAATGGCCAGTACAGTGAAACTGCGAACGGCTCATTAAATCAGTTATGGTTCCTTTGATCGCTCCACCGTTACTTGGATAACTGTGGCAAATCCAGAGCTAATACATGCAAACGAGCGCCGACTCGCGGGCGGGGCTCCGGCCTCGCCCCGGGGACGCGTGCATTTATCAGACACAAAAACCCACGCGGTGTCCGGCGGGCGGGGGCTCAGCCGTCGCGCGCGTCCCCCGCGTCCGGCCTCCGCCTCTCCGGGCGGGGGCGTAAGCGGCGCGGGCGGCTCCGCGCGCGCCGGTCCTCGTTCCGCCGGCCCGGCCCCCCCTTTGTGTTGACTCAGGATAACCTCGTGCCGATCGCTCGCCCACCCGAGGCGGCGACGACTCATTCGAATGTCTGCCCTATCAACTTTCGATGGTAGACTCTGCGCCTACCATGGTGACCACGGGTAACGGGGAATCAGGGTTCGATTCCGGAGAGGGAGCATGAGAAACGGCTACCACATCCAAGGAAGGCAGCAGGCGCGCAAATTACCCACTCCCGACACGGGGAGGTAGTGACGAAAAATAACAATACGGGACTCGTTCGAGTCTCCGTAATTGGAATGAGCCGAACACAAACCCATCGGCCAGCATCCATTGGAGGGCAAGTCTGGTGCCAGCAGCCGCGGTAATTCCAGCTCCAATAGCGTATTTTAAAGTTGCTGCAGTTAAAAAGCTCCTAGTTGGACCCCGGGACGCGAGCTGACGGTCCGCCGCGAGGCGTGCATCCGTCTGTCCCAGCCCCTGCCTCTCGGCAAAAGCCCCCGTGATGCCCTTCGCTGGGTGTCACTCGCGGGGCCCGAAGCGTTTACTTTGAGGAAATTAGAGTGTTCAAAGCAGGCCACACGGCCGCCCCTGCATATCGCAGCTGGGAATAATGGAATAGGACTCCGGTTCTATTTTGTGGGTTGTCATGAACTGGGGCCATGATTAAGAGGGACGGCCGGGGGCATTCGTACTGCGCCGCTAGAGGTGAAATTCTTGGACCGGCGCAAGACGGACGAGAGCGAAAGCATTTGCCAAGAATGTTTTCATTAATCAAGAACGAAAGTCGGAGGTTCGAAGACGATCAGATACCGTCCTAGTTCCGACCATAAACGATGCCGACTCGCGATCCGGCGGCGTTATTCCCATGACCCGCCGAGCAGCACCCGGGAAACCGACCAAGTGTCTGGGTTCCGGGGGGAGTATTGTTGCAAAGCTGAAACTTAAAGGAATTGACGGAAGGGCACCACCAGGAGTGGAGCATGCGGCTTAATTTGACTCAACACGGGAAACCTCACCCGGCCCGGACACGGAAAGGATTGACAGATTGAAGGCTCTTTCTCGATACCGTGGGTGGTGGTGCATGGCCGTTCGTAGTTGGTGGAGCGATTTGTCTGGTTAATTCCGATAACGAACGAGACTCAAACATACTAAATAGTACCGCGGCCCCCCGCGCGGTCGGCGGCAGAAAACTTCTTAGAGGGACAAGTGGCTCTCAGCCACACGAGAATGAGCAATAACAGGTCTGTGATGCCCTTAGATGTCCGGGGCTGCACGCGCGCCACACTGAGCGTATAAGCGCGTCGTCTATCCCCGCGCCGGCAGGCGCGGGTAATCCTATGAACCCCGCTCGTGACAGGGCCTGGGGATTGCAATTATTTCCCACCAACGAGGAATTCCCAGTAAGCGCGGGTCATTAGCCTGCGTTGATTAAGTCCCTGCCCTTTGTACACACCGCCCGTCGCTACTACCGATCGGATGGCTTAGTGAGGTCCTCGGATAGTCCCCGCCGGGGCCGGCCCCGGCTCCGGCGGTGTGCCAGAAGACGGTCGAACTTGACTATCTAGAGGAAGTAAAAGTCGTAACAAGGTTTCTGTAGGTGAACCTGCAGAAGGATCATTAACGTACGAGCGGCAGCAGATCCGCCTCGGTACACCCCCGACGAGCCAGACGCCGAGGGCGGCGGGTCGTCGCAGGCGGAGGAAGAGGGTAGACCGGGACGGGACGGGACGGGGGGCGCGGCGCGGGTCACTCCCGGGCCGCGCGTCGGAGCGAGTTCGGCGGGCGCCACGCGGCGCGGCGCGACGCGAGAAAAGGCGGCGGGCGATGTCGCGCTACCTCCGTGCGAGCGGGGTAGCGCGCTCGTCCGACGACCCCAGTAGCGCGGCGCGGCGCGACGACAGGCGACCGCCAGCGACGGGCGAAAGGCGGCGGCCGTGCGCGGGACCCCCGTAACCGGGGAATCCCCCTCTGCCGACGACCCTAGCTCGGCGCGGTTCTCGCGCTTCCGGCGCGCGCTTCCGGGGCGGCACTCGCCTCGACGACCTCCCGTCCTTTAAAGGTAACGGTTCGGGCCGGCGCCCCGGCGTCCGTCCGCCCGTCGGTGTCGCGTGTCCGTGCGGCGCGGGGCTGCTCTCGGCGAGGGTCGCCGAGCAAGCGGATCCCCGCACGGATCACAACGGCCGTATGGCGGCGGCGTCGGGACGCCCGCCCGAGACGAAGGTTCAGGGCGACGAAACGGTGCTCCCACCGGCTACCTTTTTCCCCGGCCAAACGCGTCCGTCGGCCGGAGCCCTCGAGGGGCCGCGTAGCGCGCGCGTGGGCCGGCCCCCGGACACCGGAGTCCCTCCCGGGGCTCCGGACACCGGGGGTTCGGTTCCGCGCGGTCCGCCGCGGTCTCCTCTGTCCATCCATAGTCCGGGCAGGCCGCGGCCGGGTCGGGGGCCAGTCCCCCCTCGGTGTCAGCGCGGTCGCGCCGCCCTTGTAAACCAAACCCACTCGCTGACGGGTAGCAACACCCAAAGCGTCGCTTCGCGGCGCGGCGGGGCTTCCAAGTCGGATGGCCTTCCGGGGTCCGGGTAGGAGACGCCGGGGGCCGGCCTCAGCGCCGAGCCCCCGACCTACCCGGCGAGTCCGGTCGCCGAGTCGTGTCAGGCCCGAGCGGGAGACGCCGGGCGCCGGCCTCAGCGCCGAGCGCCCGACCTACCCGGGCCGACGCACGTCTCGGGCGCCGTCGCGGCCCCGAGCGGGAGACGCCGGGCGCCGGCCTCAGCGCCGCGCGCCCGACCCGCTCGGCTCGTCGCGGCGTCGCGCGTATCGCGCCCGTCGGTAACCGCGCCGCGGGTTAGGGGCTCGCTCGCGGGAGCGACCGAACGGCACCCGCGGCGCGTTCGTCTCCGGTACAAACCCTGTCGTGAATTTGTCTCCGATCGTCCCGGGCGGACGTAAAAGGGCCCAAACGTACGACTCTTAGCGGTGGATCACTCGGCTCGTGCGTCGATGAAGAACGCAGCTAGCTGCGAGAACTAATGTGATTTGCAGGACACATTGATCATCGACACTTTGAACGCACATTGCGGCCCCGGTTTTACCCCGGGGCCACGCCTGTCTGAGCGGCGCTTTCCAATCGATCGGACGCGGGCCGGGCCCTCCGCGACATTCCGCCGGTCCGTCCGGCGGGTGGCGCGAGAACCCGGTCCGCGCGGGCGAGGCTCGGGCCCTCCGCGACATTCCGCCGGTCCGCCCGGCGGGTGGCGCGCGACCCGTGTCCCCGCCCACTCCGCGGCTGGGGTTTCGCAGGGACCCCCGTCCCTTCGTACCCTCAAATACAGACTCGGGCGGCGCTCCGTGTCCGTCCGCCCGTCGGTGTCGCGCGTCCGCGCGTCCGGAGGT
>NW_028283133.1:0-2500 GCF_059441175.1 Urocampus carinirostris
GTCTGTCTGTCTGTCTGTCTGTCTGTCTGTCTGTCTGTCTGTCTGTCTGTCTGTCTGTCTGTCTGTCTGTCTGTCTGTCTGTCTGTCTGTCTGTCTGTCTGTCTGTCTGTCTGTCTGTCTGTCTGTCTGTCTGTCTGTCTGTCTGTCTGTCTGTCTGTCTGTCTGTCTGTCTGTCTGTCTGTCTGTCTGTCTGTCTGTCTGTCTGTCTGTCTGTCTGTCTGTCTGTCTGTCTGTCTGTCTGTCTGTCTGTCTGTCTGTCTGTCTGTCTGTCTGTCTGTCTGTCTGTCTGTCTGTCTGTCTGTCTGTCTGTCTGTCTGTCTGTCTGTCTGTCTGTCTGTCTGTCTGTCTGTCTGTCTGTCTGTCTGTCTGTCTGTCTGTCTGTCTGTCTGTCTGTCTGTCTGTCTGTCTGTCTGTCTGTCTGTCTGTCTGTCTGTCTGTCTGTCTGTCTGTCTGTCTGTCTGTCTGTCTGTCTGTCTGTCTGTCTGTCTGTCTGTCTGTCTGTCTGTCTGTCTGTCTGTCTGTCTGTCTGTCTGTCTGTCTGTCTGTCTGTCTGTCTGTCTGTCTGTCTGTCTGTCTGTCTGTCTGTCTGTCTGTCTGTCTGTCTGTCTGTCTGTCTGTCTGTCTGTCTGTCTGTCTGTCTGTCTGTCTGTCTGTCTGTCTGTCTGTCTGTCTGTCTGTCTGTCTGTCTGTCTGTCTGTCTGTCTGTCTGTCTGTCTGTCTGTCTGTCTGTCTGTCTGTCTGTCTGTCTGTCTGTCTGTCTGTCTGTCTGTCTGTCTGTCTGTCTGTCTGTCTGTCTGTCTGTCTGTCTGTCTGTCTGTCTGTCTGTCTGTCTGTCTGTCTGTCTGTCTGTCTGTCTGTCTGTCTGTCTGTCTGTCTGTCTGTCATAGTTTCCCTGACTGGGAATCGAACCCAGGCCACAGCAGTGAAAGTGCTGGATCCTAGCCACTAGACCACCAAGGACTTTACTAGAAAAAAGTTGACTGTCCTCAAACCCATTCTAGAAAAAGGAACCTCTTTCAATTTTCTTTCCAATTCCTCAAAAGGAATTTTCTATCTGCGTGTAACAGTTTCCCTGACCTGGAATCGAACCCGGGCCACAGCAGTGAGAGTGCTGGATCCTAGCCACTAGACCACCAAGGACTTTACTAGAAAAAAGTTGACTGTCGTCAAACCCATTCTAGAAAAAGGAACCTCTTTCAATTTTCTTTCCAATTCCTCAAAAGGAATTTTCTATCTGCGTGTAACAGTTTCCCTGGAATCGAACCCGGGCCACAGCAGTGAAAGTGCTGGATCCTAGCCACTAGACCACCAAGGACTTTACTAGAAAAAAGTTGACTGTCGTCAAACCCATTCTAGAAAAAGGAACCTCTTTCAATTTTCTTTCCAATTCCTCAAAAGGAATTTTCTATCTGCGTGTAACAGTTTCCCTGGAATCGAACCCGGGCCACAGCAGTGAGAGTGCTGGATCCTAGCCACTAGACCACCAAGGACTTTACTAGAAAAAAGTTGACTGTCGTCAAACCCAATCTAGAAAAGGAACCTCTTTCAATGCTTTCTCCAATAAGAATTTTCTGTCTTTCCGTCTATTATAATATCCCTGACCGGGAATCGAACCCGGGCCACAGCAGTGAGAGTGCTGGATCCTAGCCACTAGACCACCAAGGACTTTACTAGAAAAAAGTTGACTGTCGTCAAACCCAATCTAGAAAAGGAACCTCTTTCAATGCTTTCTCCAATAAGAATTTTCTGTCTTTCCGTCTATTATAATATCCCTGACCGGGAATCGAACCCGGGCCACAGCAGTGAGAGTGCTGGATCCTAGCCACTAGACCACCAAGGACTTTACTAGAAAAAAGTTGACTGTCGTCAAACCCAATCTAGAAAAGGAACCTCTTTCAATGCTTTCTCCAATAAGAATTTTCTGTCTTTCCGTCTATTATAATATCCCTGACCGGGAATCGAACCCGGGCCACAGCAGTGAGAGTGCTGGATCCTAGCCACTAGACCACCAAGGACTTTACTAGAAAAAAGTTGACTGTCGTCAAACCCAATCTAGAAAAGGAACCTCTTTCAATGCTTTCTCCAATAAGAATTTTCTGTCTTTCCGTCTATTATAATATCCCTGACCGGGAATCGAACCCGGGCCACAGCAGTGAGAGTGCTGGATCCTAGCCACTAGACCACCAAGGACTTTACTAGAAAAAAGTTGACTGTCGTCAAACCCAATCTAGAAAAGGAACCTCTTTCAATGCTTTCTCCAATAAGAATTTTCTGTCTTTCCGTCTATTATAATATCCCTGACCGGGAATCGAACCCGGGCCACAGCAGTGAGAGTGCTGGATCCTAGCCACTAGTCCATCAGGGACCGAACAGGACAAAAGTTGACTGTCGGAAAACCCATTCTAGAAAAAGGAACCTCTTTCAATTTTCTTTCCAATTCCTCAAAAGGGTCTGTCTGTCTGTCTGTCTGTCTGTCTGTCTGTCTGTCTGTCTGTCTGTC
>NW_028283133.1:5000-10000 GCF_059441175.1 Urocampus carinirostris
AGAAAAAGGAACCTCTTTCAATTTTCTTTCCAATTCCTCAAAAGGAATTTTCTATCTGCGTGTAACAGTTTCCCTGACCTGGAATCGAACCCGGGCCACAGCAGTGAGAGTGCTGGATCCTAGCCACTAGACCACCAAGGACTTTACTAGAAAAAAGTTGACTGTCGTCAAACCCATTCTAGAAAAAGGAACCTCTTTCAATTTTCTTTCCAATTCCTCAAAAGGAATTTTCTATCTGCGTGTAACAGTTTCCCTGGAATCGAACCCGGGCCACAGCAGTGAAAGTGCTGGATCCTAGCCACTAGACCACCAAGGACTTTACTAGAAAAAAGTTGACTGTCGTCAAACCCATTCTAGAAAAAGGAACCTCTTTCAATTTTCTTTCCAATTCCTCAAAAGGAATTTTCTATCTGCGTGTAACAGTTTCCCTGGAATCGAACCCGGGCCACAGCAGTGAAAGTGCTGGATCCTAGCCACTAGACCACCAAGGACTTTACTAGAAAAAAGTTGACTGTCGTCAAACCCAATCTAGAAAAGGAACCTCTTTCAATGCTTTCTCCAATAAGAATTTTCTGTCTTTCCGTCTATTATAATATCCCTGACCGGGAATCGAACCCGGGCCACAGCAGTGAGAGTGCTGGATCCTAGCCACTAGTCCATCAGGGACCGAACAGGACAAAAGTTGACTGTCGGAAAACCCATTCTAGAAAAAGGAACCTCTTTCAATTTTCTTTCCAATTCCTCAAAAGGGTCTGTCTGTCTGTCTGTCTGTCTGTCTGTCTGTCTGTCTGTCTGTCTGTCTGTCTGTCTGTCTGTCTGTCTGTCTGTCTGTCTGTCTGTCTGTCTGTCTGTCTGTCTGTCTGTCTGTCTGTCTGTCTGTCTGTCTGTCTGTCTGTCTGTCTGTCTGTCTGTCTGTCTGTCTGTCTGTCTGTCTGTCTGTCTGTCTGTCTGTCTGTCTGTCTGTCTGTCTGTCTGTCTGTCTGTCTGTCTGTCTGTCTGTCTGTCTGTCTGTCTGTCTGTCTGTCTGTCTGTCTGTCTGTCTGTCTGTCTGTCTGTCTGTCTGTCTGTCTGTCTGTCTGTCTGTCTGTCTGTCTGTCTGTCTGTCTGTCTGTCTGTCTGTCTGTCTGTCTGTCTGTCTGTCTGTCTGTCTGTCTGTCTGTCTGTCTGTCTGTCTGTCTGTCTGTCTGTCTGTCTGTCTGTCTGTCTGTCTGTCTGTCTGTCTGTCTGTCTGTCTGTCTGTCTGTCTGTCTGTCTGTCTGTCTGTCTGTCTGTCTGTCTGTCTGTCTGTCTGTCTGTCTGTCTGTCTGTCTGTCTGTCTGTCTGTCTGTCTGTCTGTCTGTCTGTCTGTCTGTCTGTCTGTCTGTCTGTCTGTCTGTCTGTCTGTCTGTCTGTCTGTCTGTCTGTCTGTCTGTCTGTCTGTCTGTCTGTCTGTCTGTCTGTCTGTCTGTCTGTCTGTCTGTCTGTCTGTCTGTCTGTCTGTCTGTCTGTCTGTCTGTCTGTCTGTCTGTCTGTCTGTCTGTCTGTCTGTCTGTCTGTCTGTCTGTCTGTCTGTCTGTCTGTCTGTCTGTCTGTCTGTCTGTCTGTCTGTCTGTCTGTCTGTCTGTCTGTCTGTCTGTCTGTCTGTCTGTCTGTCTGTCTGTCTGTCTGTCTGTCTGTCTGTCTGTCTGTCTGTCTGTCTGTCTGTCTGTCTGTCTGTCTGTCTGTCTGTCTGTCTGTCTGTCTGTCTGTCTGTCTGTCTGTCTGTCTGTCTGTCTGTCTGTCTGTCTGTCTGTCTGTCTGTCTGTCTGTCTGTCTGTCTGTCTGTCTGTCTGTCTGTCTGTCTGTCTGTCTGTCTGTCTGTCTGTCTGTCTGTCTGTCTGTCTGTCTGTCTGTCTGTCTGTCTGTCTGTCTGTCTGTCTGTCTGTCTGTCTGTCTGTCTGTCTGTCTGTCTGTCTGTCTGTCTGTCTGTCTGTCTGTCTGTCTGTCTGTCTGTCTGTCTGTCTGTCTGTCTGTCTGTCTGTCTGTCTGTCTGTCTGTCTGTCTGTCTGTCTGTCTGTCTGTCTGTCTGTCTGTCTGTCTGTCTGTCTGTCTGTCTGTCTGTCTGTCTGTCTGTCTGTCTGTCTGTCTGTCTGTCTGTCTGTCTGTCTGTCTGTCTGTCTGTCTGTCTGTCTGTCTGTCTGTCTGTCTGTCTGTCTGTCTGTCTGTCTGTCTGTCTGTCTGTCTGTCTGTCTGTCTGTCTGTCTGTCTGTCTGTCTGTCTGTCTGTCTGTCTGTCTGTCTGTCTGTCTGTCTGTCTGTCTGTCTGTCTGTCTGTCTGTCTGTCTGTCTGTCTGTCTGTCTGTCTGTCTGTCTGTCTGTCTGTCTGTCATAGTTTCCCTGACTGGGAATCGAACCCAGGCCACAGCAGTGAAAGTGCTGGATCCTAGCCACTAGACCACCAAGGACTTTACTAGAAAAAAGTTGACTGTCCTCAAACCCATTCTAGAAAAAGGAACCTCTTTCAATTTTCTTTCCAATTCCTCAAAAGGAATTTTCTATCTGCGTGTAACAGTTTCCCTGACCTGGAATCGAACCCGGGCCACAGCAGTGAGAGTGCTGGATCCTAGCCACTAGACCACCAAGGACTTTACTAGAAAAAAGTTGACTGTCGTCAAACCCATTCTAGAAAAAGGAACCTCTTTCAATTTTCTTTCCAATTCCTCAAAAGGAATTTTCTATCTGCGTGTAACAGTTTCCCTGGAATCGAACCCGGGCCACAGCAGTGAAAGTGCTGGATCCTAGCCACTAGACCACCAAGGACTTTACTAGAAAAAAGTTGACTGTCGTCAAACCCATTCTAGAAAAAGGAACCTCTTTCAATTTTCTTTCCAATTCCTCAAAAGGAATTTTCTATCTGCGTGTAACAGTTTCCCTGGAATCGAACCCGGGCCACAGCAGTGAAAGTGCTGGATCCTAGCCACTAGACCACCAAGGACTTTACTAGAAAAAAGTTGACTGTCGTCAAACCCAATCTAGAAAAGGAACCTCTTTCAATGCTTTCTCCAATAAGAATTTTCTGTCTTTCCGTCTATTATAATATCCCTGACCGGGAATCGAACCCGGGCCACAGCAGTGAGAGTGCTGGATCCTAGCCACTAGTCCATCAGGGACCGAACAGGACAAAAGTTGACTGTCGGAAAACCCATTCTAGAAAAAGGAACCTCTTTCAATTTTCTTTCCAATTCCTCAAAAGGGTCTGTCTGTCTGTCTGTCTGTCTGTCTGTCTGTCTGTCTGTCTGTCTGTCTGTCTGTCTGACTGTCTGTCTGTCTGTCTGTCTGTCTGTCTGTCTGTCTGTCTGTCTGTCTGTCTGTCTGTCTGTCTGTCTGTCTGTCTGTCTGTCTGTCTGTCTGTCTGTCTGTCTGTCTGTCTGTCTGTCTGTCTGTCTGTCTGTCTGTCTGTCTGTCTGTCTGTCTGTCTGTCTGTCTGTCATAGTTTCCCTGACTGGGAATCGAACCCAGGCCACAGCAGTGAAAGTGCTGGATCCTAGCCACTAGACCACCAAGGACTTTACTAGAAAAAAGTTGACTGTCCTCAAACCCATTCTAGAAAAAGGAACCTCTTTCAATTTTCTTTCCAATTCCTCAAAAGGAATTTTCTATCTGCGTGTAACAGTTTCCCTGACCTGGAATCGAACCCGGGCCACAGCAGTGAGAGTGCTGGATCCTAGCCACTAGACCACCAAGGACTTTACTAGAAAAAAGTTGACTGTCGTCAAACCCATTCTAGAAAAAGGAACCTCTTTCAATTTTCTTTCCAATTCCTCAAAAGGAATTTTCTATCTGCGTGTAACAGTTTCCCTGGAATCGAACCCGGGCCACAGCAGTGAAAGTGCTGGATCCTAGCCACTAGACCACCAAGGACTTTACTAGAAAAAAGTTGACTGTCGTCAAACCCATTCTAGAAAAAGGAACCTCTTTCAATTTTCTTTCCAATTCCTCAAAAGGAATTTTCTATCTGCGTGTAACAGTTTCCCTGGAATCGAACCCGGGCCACAGCAGTGAAAGTGCTGGATCCTAGCCACTAGACCACCAAGGACTTTACTAGAAAAAAGTTGACTGTCGTCAAACCCAATCTAGAAAAGGAACCTCTTTCAATGCTTTCTCCAATAAGAATTTTCTGTCTTTCCGTCTATTATAATATCCCTGACCGGGAATCGAACCCGGGCCACAGCAGTGAGAGTGCTGGATCCTAGCCACTAGTCCATCAGGGACCGAACAGGACAAAAGTTGACTGTCGGAAAACCCATTCTAGAAAAAGGAACCTCTTTCAATTTTCTTTCCAATTCCTCAAAAGGGTCTGTCTGTCTGTCTGTCTGTCTGTCTGTCTGTCTGTCTGTCTGTCTGTCTGTCTGTCTGTCTGTCTGTCTGTCTGTCTGTCTGTCTGTCTGTCTGTCTGTCTGTCTGTCTGTCTGTCTGTCTGTCTGTCTGTCTGTCTGTCTGTCTGTCTGTCTGTCTGTCTGTCTGTCTGTCTGTCTGTCTGTCTGTCTGTCTGTCTGTCTGTCTGTCTGTCTGTCTGTCTGTCTGTCTGTCTGTCTGTCTGTCTGTCTGTCTGTCTGTCGTATTTTCCCTGACCGGGAATCGAACCTGGGCCACAACAGTGAGAGTGCTGGATCCTAGCCACTAGACCACCAGGGACTTTACTAGAAAAAAGTTGACTGTCGTCAAATCCATTCTGGAAAAAGGAACCTCTTTCAATGCTTTTTCCAATTCTTTGATAAGAATTTTCTGTCTTTCCGTCTATAATAATAGACCTGATCGGGAATCGAACCCGGGCCACAGCAGTGAGAGTGCTGGATGCTAGCCTCTAGACCATCAGGGACTTAAGTAGAAAAAAGTTGACTGTCGTCAAATCCATTCTAGAAAAAGGAACCTCTGTCAATGTTCATTCCAATTCCTCAAGAGGAATTTTCTATCTGCGTGTAACAGTTTCCCTGACCTGGAATCGAACCCGGGCCACAGCAGTGAAAGTGCTGGATGCTAGCC
>NW_028283133.1:15000-17500 GCF_059441175.1 Urocampus carinirostris
TGTCTGTCTGTCTGTCTGTCTGTCTGTCTGTCTGTCTGTCTGTCTGTCTGTCTGTCTGTCTGTCTGTCTGTCTGTCTGTCTGTCTGTCTGTCTGTCTGTCTGTCTGTCTGTCTGTCTGTCTGTCTGTCTGTCTGTCTGTCTGTCTGTCTGTCTGTCTGTCTGTCTGTCTGTCTGTCTGTCTGTCTGTCTGTCTGTCTGTCTGTCTGTCTGTCTGTCTGTCTGTCTGTCTGTCTGTCTGTCTGTCTGTCTGTCTGTCTGTCTGTCTGTCTGTCTGTCTGTCTGTCTGTCTGTCTGTCTGTCTGTCTGTCTGTCTGTCTGTCTGTCTGTCTGTCTGTCTGTCTGTCTGTCTGTCTGTCTGTCTGTCTGTCTGTCTGTCTGTCTGTCTGTCTGTCTGTCTGTCTGTCTGTCTGTCTGTCTGTCTGTCTGTCTGTCTGTCTGTCTGTCTGTCTGTCTGTCTGTCTGTCTGTCTGTCTGTCTGTCTGTCTGTCTGTCTGTCTGTCTGTCTGTCTGTCTGTCTGTCTGTCTGTCTGTCTGTCTGTCTGTCTGTCTGTCTGTCTGTCTGTCTGTCTGTCTGTCTGTCTGTCTGTCTGTCTGTCTGTCTGTCTGTCTGTCTGTCTGTCTGTCTGTCTGTCTGTCTGTCTGTCTGTCTGTCTGTCTGTCTGTCTGTCTGTCTGTCTGTCTGTCTGTCTGTCTGTCTGTCTGTCTGTCTGTCTGTCTGTCTGTCTGTCTGTCTGTCTGTCTGTCTGTCTGTCTGTCTGTCTGTCTGTCTGTCTGTCTGTCTGTCTGTCTGTCTGTCTGTCTGTCTGTCTGTCATAGTTTCCCTGACTGGGAATCGAACCCAGGCCACAGCAGTGAAAGTGCTGGATCCTAGCCACTAGACCACCAAGGACTTTACTAGAAAAAAGTTGACTGTCCTCAAACCCATTCTAGAAAAAGGAACCTCTTTCAATTTTCTTTCCAATTCCTCAAAAGGAATTTTCTATCTGCGTGTAACAGTTTCCCTGACCTGGAATCGAACCCGGGCCACAGCAGTGAGAGTGCTGGATCCTAGCCACTAGACCACCAAGGACTTTACTAGAAAAAAGTTGACTGTCGTCAAACCCATTCTAGAAAAAGGAACCTCTTTCAATTTTCTTTCCAATTCCTCAAAAGGAATTTTCTATCTGCGTGTAACAGTTTCCCTGGAATCGAACCCGGGCCACAGCAGTGAAAGTGCTGGATCCTAGCCACTAGACCACCAAGGACTTTACTAGAAAAAAGTTGACTGTCGTCAAACCCATTCTAGAAAAAGGAACCTCTTTCAATTTTCTTTCCAATTCCTCAAAAGGAATTTTCTATCTGCGTGTAACAGTTTCCCTGGAATCGAACCCGGGCCACAGCAGTGAGAGTGCTGGATCCTAGCCACTAGACCACCAAGGACTTTACTAGAAAAAAGTTGACTGTCGTCAAACCCAATCTAGAAAAGGAACCTCTTTCAATGCTTTCTCCAATAAGAATTTTCTGTCTTTCCGTCTATTATAATATCCCTGACCGGGAATCGAACCCGGGCCACAGCAGTGAGAGTGCTGGATCCTAGCCACTAGACCACCAAGGACTTTACTAGAAAAAAGTTGACTGTCGTCAAACCCAATCTAGAAAAGGAACCTCTTTCAATGCTTTCTCCAATAAGAATTTTCTGTCTTTCCGTCTATTATAATATCCCTGACCGGGAATCGAACCCGGGCCACAGCAGGGAGAGTGCTGGATCCTAGCCACTAGACCACCAAGGACTTTACTAGAAAAAAGTTGACTGTCGTCAAACCCAATCTAGAAAAGGAACCTCTTTCAATGCTTTCTCCAATAAGAATTTTCTGTCTTTCCGTCTATTATAATATCCCTGACCGGGAATCGAACCCGGGCCACAGCAGTGAGAGTGCTGGATCCTAGCCACTAGACCACCAAGGACTTTACTAGAAAAAAGTTGACTGTCGTCAAACCCAATCTAGAAAAGGAACCTCTTTCAATGCTTTCTCCAATAAGAATTTTCTGTCTTTCCGTCTATTATAATATCCCTGACCGGGAATCGAACCCGGGCCACAGCAGTGAGAGTGCTGGATCCTAGCCACTAGACCACCAAGGACTTTACTAGAAAAAAGTTGACTGTCGTCAAACCCAATCTAGAAAAGGAACCTCTTTCAATGCTTTCTCCAATAAGAATTTTCTGTCTTTCCGTCTATTATAATATCCCTGACCGGGAATCGAACCCGGGCCACAGCAGTGAGAGTGCTGGATCCTAGCCACTAGTCCATCAGGGACCGAACAGGACAAAAGTTGACTGTCGGAAAACCCATTCTAGAAAAAGGAACCTCTTTCAATTTTCTTTCCAATTCCTCAAAAGGGTCTGTCTGTCTGTCTGTCTGTCTGTCTGTCTGTCTGTCTGTCTGTCTGTCTGTCTGTCTGTCTGTCTGTCTGTCTGTCTGTCTGTCTGTCTGTCTGTCTGTCTGTCTGTCTGTCTGTCTGT
>NW_028283133.1:392500-397468 GCF_059441175.1 Urocampus carinirostris
GGGACTTTACTAGAAAAAAGTTGACTGTCGTCAAATCCATTCTGGAAAAAGGAACCTCTTTCAATGCTTTTTCCAATTCTTTGATAAGAATTTTCTGTCTTTCCGTCTATAATAAAAGACCTGATCGGAAATCGAACCCGGGCCACAGCATTGAAAGTGCTGGATCCTAGCCACTAGACCACCAGGGACTTTACTGGAAAAGAGTTGACTGTCGTCAAATCCATTCTGGAAAAAGGAACCTCTTTCAATGCTTTTTCCAATTCTTTGATAAGAATTTTCTGTCTTTCCGTCTATAATAATAGACCTGAACGGGAATCGAACCCGGGCCACAGCAGTGAAAGTGCTGGATCCTAGCCACTAGACCACCAGGGACTTTACAGGAAAAAAGTTGACTGTCGTCAAATCCATTCTGGAAAAAGGAACCTCTTTCAATGCTTTTTCCAATTCTTTGATAAGAATTTTCTGTCTTTCCGTCTATAATAATAGACCTGAACGGGAATCGAACCCGGGCCACAGCAGTGAGAGTGCTGGATGCTAGCCACTAGACCACCAGGGACTTTACAGGAAAAAAGTTGACTGTCGTCAAATCCATTCTGGAAAAAGGAACCTCTTTCAATGCTTTTTCCAATTCTTTGATAAGAATTTTCTGTCTTTCCGTCTATAATAATAGACCTGACCGGGAATCGAACCCGGGCCACAGCAGTGAGAGTGCTGGATGCTAGCCACTAGACCACCAGGGACTGTACAGGAAAAAAGTTGACTGTCGGAAAATCCATTCTAGAAAAAGGAACCTCTGTCAATGTTCATTCCAATTCCTCAAGAGGAATTTTCTATCTGCGTGTAACAGTTTCCCTGACCTGGAATCGAACCCGGGCCACAGCAGTGAAAGTGCTGGATACTAGCCACTAGACCACCAAGGACTTTACTAGAAAAAAGTTGACTGTCGTCAAATCCATTCTAGAAAAGGAACCTCTTTCAATTTTCTTTCCAATTCCTCAAAAGGAATTGTCTGTCTGTCTGTCTGTCTGTCTGTCTGTCTGTCTGTCTGTCTGTCTGTCTGTCTGTCTGTCTGTCTGTCTGTCTGTCTGTCTGTCTGTCTGTCTGTCTGTCTGTCTGTCTGTCTGTCTGTCTGTCTGTCTGTCTGTCTGTCTGTCTGTCTGTCTGTCTGTCTGTCTGTCTGTCTGTCTGTCTGTCTGTCTGTCTGTCTGTCTGTCTGTCTGTCTGTCTGTCTGTCTGTCTGTCTGTCTGTCTGTCTGTCTGTCTGTCTGTCTGTCTGTCTGTCTGTCTGTCTGTCTGTCTGTCTGTCTGTCTGTCTGTCTGTCTGTCTGTCTGTCTGTCTGTCTGTCTGTCTGTCTGTCTGTCTGTCTGTCTGTCTGTCTGTCTGTCTGTCTGTCTGTCTGTCTGTCTGTCTGTCTGTCTGTCTGTCTGTCTGTCTGTCTGTCTGTCTGTCTGTCTGTCTGTCTGTCTGTCTGTCTGTCTGTCTGTCTGTCTGTCTGTCTGTCTGTCTGTCTGTCTGTCTGTCTGTCTGTCTGTCTGTCTGTCTGTCTGTCTGTCTGTCTGTCTGTCTGTCTGTCTGTCTGTCTGTCTGTCTGTCTGTCTGTCTGTCTGTCTGTCTGTCTGTCTGTCTGTCTGTCTGTCTGTCTGTCTGTCTGTCTGTCTGTCTGTCTGTCTGTCTGTCTGTCTGTCTGTCTGTCTGTCTGTCTGTCTGTCTGTCTGTCTGTCTGTCTGTCTGTCTGTCTGTCTGTCTGTCTGTCTGTCTGTCTGTCTGTCTGTCTGTCTGTCTGTCTGTCTGTCTGTCTGTCTGTCTGTCTGTCTGTCTGTCTGTCTGTCTGTCTGTCTGTCTGTCTGTCTGTCTGTCTGTCTGTCTGTCTGTCTGTCTGTCTGTCTGTCTGTCTGTCTGTCTGTCTGTCTGTCTGTCTGTCTGTCTGTCTGTCTGTCTGTCTGTCTGTCTGTCTGTCTGTCTGTCTGTCTGTCTGTCTGTCTGTCTGTCTGTCTGTCTGTCTGTCTGTCTGTCTGTCTGTCTGTCTGTCTGTCTGTCTGTCTGTCTGTCTGTCTGTCTGTCTGTCTGTCTGTCTGTCTGTCTGTCTGTCTGTCTGTCTGTCTGTCTGTCTGTCTGTCTGTCTGTCTGTCTGTCTGTCTGTCTGTCTGTCTGTCTGTCTGTCTGTCTGTCTGTCTGTCTGTCTGTCTGTCTGTCTGTCTGTCTGTCTGTCTGTCTGTCTGTCTGTCTGTCTGTCTGTCTGTCTGTCTGTCTGTCTGTCTGTCTGTCTGTCTGTCTGTCTGTCTGTCTGTCTGTCTGTCTGTCTGTCTGTCTGTCTGTCTGTCTGTCTGTCTGTCTGTCTGTCTGTCTGTCTGTCTGTCTGTCTGTCTGTCTGTCTGTCTGTCTGTCTGTCTGTCTGTCTGTCTGTCTGTCTGTCTGTCTGTCTGTCTGTCTGTCTGTCTGTCTGTCTGTCTGTCTGTCTGTCTGTCTGTCTGTCTGTCTGTCTGTCTGTCTGTCTGTCTGTCTGTCTGTCTGTCTGTCTGTCATATTTTCCCTGACCGGGAATCGAACCTGGGCCACAACAGTGAGAGTGCTGGATCCTAGCCACTAGACCACCAGGGACTTTACTAGAAAAAAGTTGACTGTCGTCAAATCCATTCTGGAAAAAGGAACCTCTTTCAATGCTTTTTCCAATTCTTTGATAAGAATTTTCTGTCTTTCCGTCTATAATAAAAGACCTGATCGGGAATCGAACCCGGGCCACAGCATTGAAAGTGCTGGATCCTAGCCACTAGACCACCAGGGACTTTACTGGAAAAGAGTTGACTGTCGTCAAATCCATTCTGGAAAAAGGAACCTCTTTCAATGCTTTTTCCAATTCTTTGATAAGAATTTTCTGTCTTTCCGTCTATAATAATAGACCTGAACGGGAATCGAACCCGGGCCACAGCAGTGAGAGTGCTGGATCCTAGCCACTAGACCACCAGGGACTTTACAGGAAAAAAGTTGACTGTCGTCAAATCCATTCTGGAAAAAGGAACCTCTTTCAATGCTTTTTCCAATTCTTTGATAAGAATTTTCTGTCTTTCCGTCTATAATAATAGACCTGAACGGGAATCGAACCCGGGCCACAGCAGTGAGAGTGCTGGATGCTAGCCACTAGACCACCAGGGACTTTACAGGAAAAAAGTTGACTGTCGTCAAATCCATTCTGGAAAAAGGAACCTCTTTCAATGCTTTTTCCAATTCTTTGATAAGAATTTTCTGTCTTTCCGTCTATAATAATAGACCTGACCGGGAATCGAACCCGGGCCACAGCAGTGAGAGTGCTGGATGCTAGCCACTAGACCACCAAGGACTTTACTAGAAAAAAGTTGACTGTCGTCAAATCCATTCTGGAAAAAGGAACCTCTTTCAATGCTTTTTCCAATTCTTTGATAAGAATTGTCTGTCTGTCTGTCTGTCTGTCTGTCTGTCTGTCTGTCTGTCTGTCTGTCTGTCTGTCTGTCTGTCTGTCTGTCTGTCTGTCTGTCTGTCTGTCTGTCTGTCTGTCTGTCTGTCTGTCTGTCTGTCTGTCTGTCTGTCTGTCTGTCTGTCTGTCTGTCTGTCTGTCTGTCTGTCTGTCTGTCTGTCTGTCTGTCTGTCTGTCATATTTTCCCTGACCGGGAATCGAACCTGGGCCACAACAGTGAGAGTGCTGGATCCTAGCCACTAGACCACCAGGGACTTTACTAGAAAAAAGTTGACTGTCGTCAAATCCATTCTGGAAAAAGGAACCTCTTTCAATGCTTTTTCCAATTCTTTGATAAGAATTTTCTGTCTTTCCGTCTATAATAAAAGACCTGATCGGGAATCGAACCCGGGCCACAGCATTGAGAGTGCTGGATCCTAGCCACTAGACCACCAGGGACTTTACTGGAAAAGAGTTGACTGTCGTCAAATCCATTCTGGAAAAAGGAACCTCTTTCAATGCTTTTTCCAATTCTTTGATAAGAATTTTCTGTCTTTCCGTCTATAATAATAGACCTGAACGGGAATCGAACCCGGGCCACAGCAGTGAGAGTGCTGGATCCTAGCCACTAGACCACCAGGGACTTTACAGGAAAAAAGTTGACTGTCGTCAAATCCATTCTGGAAAAAGGAACCTCTTTCAATGCTTTTTCCAATTCTTTGATAAGAATTTTCTGTCTTTCCGTCTATAATAATAGACCTGAACGGGAATCGAACCCGGGCCACAGCAGTGAGAGTGCTGGATGCTAGCCACTAGACCACCAGGGACTTTACTAGAAAAAAGTTGACTGTCGTCAAATCCATTCTGGAAAAAGGAACCTCTTTCAATGCTTTTTCCAATTCTTTGATAAGAATTTTCTGTCTTTCCGTCTATAATAATAGACCTGACCGGGAATCGAACCCGGGCCACAGCAGTGAGAGTGCTGGATGCTAGCCACTAGACCACCAGGGACTTTACAGGAAAAAAGTTGACTGTCGTCAAATCCATTCTGGAAAAAGGAACCTCTTTCAATGCTTTTTCCAATTCTTTGATAAGAATTTTCTGTCTTTCCGTCTATAATAATAGACCTGACCGGGAATCGAACCCGGGCCACAGCAGTGAGAGTGCTGGATGCTAGCCACTAGACCACCAAGGACTTTACTAGAAAAAAGTTGACTGTCGTCAAATCCATTCTGGAAAAAGGAACCTCTTTCAATGCTTTTTCCAATTCTTTGATAAGAATTGTCTGTCTGTCTGTCTGTCTGTCTGTCTGTCTGTCTGTCTGTCTGTCTGTCTGTCTGTCTGTCTGTCTGTCTGTCTGTCTGTCTGTCTGTCTGTCTGTCTGTCTGTCTGTCTGTCTGTCTGTCTGTCTGTCTGTCTGTCTGTCTGTCTGTCTGTCTGTCTGTCTGTCTGTCTGTCTGTCTGTCTGTCTGTCTGTCATATTTTCCCTGACCGGGAATCGAACCTGGGCCACAACAGTGAGAGTGCTGGATCCTAGCCA